>NC_053028.1:367513351-367639836 GCF_003073215.2 Triticum urartu | reverse complement strand
CAAGCTTGAGTAGTGCTGTTTTTCTACTTTTACAAAAACCACATCGTAATGTTAAAACGTGCATTTGCACGTACTACATAAGTAATAGTAGTACTCCCTCCATCTAGGTGTATAAGTCTTCCCTCCTTCTTGGTCACGGTGCACAACCAAAGATGACTTATTGACATGGACGGAGGGAGTAGCACAGTCTGCAAGCATATATCGAGAGAGACGTGTAGTGCGATAGTATATAGTAAAGTTTGTGCTATATGCTCGTACATGCAAAATGCGTACGAATACACAAGGTTTCCAAAATTTCCCTTTACATATTTAATTAAGGACGCTAAAAATTCCTGAACGTTCGGGATTTATCATTTGCGTCCCAAAACTAATGAGGTTGCCTTATGAAACAAAAATTATACTCCTCCTAAAAGCCACGGCGCTCGCAGGAGCGCTTGCGGCATGCCACGAGTGCCCTGGTGCGCGGGCGTTTCCCAGCGCGCCGACACAATGCCTCTTCCTCAGCCTCGCAACTCACGAGGTGCTGATTGGCGGCTTGCCGGCAGGCGAGCACGATCTCACCGGTGTGGTGATCTGGCGCCAACAGGTACTCCTCCTCGCTGGAAGCGTGCACCCGGTCCACATACCGCCAAGCGTAGATCAGGCACTTGGGCCCGACTACACTCAGGGCGTCGGCACGGGCGTCGTCCGCCACCCTCACGGCCCTCGCACGAGCCTTCTGCCAAAGAGCCAATTGCCTGACTCTCTCGGATGTGACATAGGCCTCCTAGGCAGCTTGTTCCGTGGTGCGCTTCTCTTCCTCGGCCTTCTTCTCTGCCTCTATTTTGGTGCGCTCTGCTGGAGGCAAAGTCTCCCACAAGGCGACATCCATTTCTTTCCAAAGCTCCTCAAGGCTGGGGGGGGCTCGGCGGGCGGCGCGGCGTTCTCCTCGTAGCGGGGAGCAGACACGTCCTCCGGCGCGTGTGCTAGCGAGATTGGGAACGCCGACACGTCCACCTCGACGCGTCACGGTGAGGAGCGGAACACCGACGCATCCTCCTCGACTAGTGGCGGCAAGGAACGGAACAGCTACACGTCGCGTCACGGCGAGGAGCGGAACACCGATGCGTCCTCCTTGACTAGTGGCGGCGAGGAACGGAACGGCGACGCATCACGTAGCGGCAAGGAGTGGAACACTGACGCGTCCTCCTCGACTAGTGGTTGCGAGGAATGGAACGGCGACGCGTGACCGTCCGCGCAGTGCAGCGAGGGGCTCCTAGGGCTTGGGAGGGGCGATGCCATGGTGGTCGACGTGAGAGGGAGGGGGAGGTGATAGCGATGAATGTGAACGTGAGGGGGAGGAGATAGCGATGTCGTGGGAGGCGCAGTATTTATAGCGAGCAATGGCACAGCTACGTAAGATATGGACTGAGCTGCACTGACTTAACTGCAGGTCCTGTTGTGTCACTGACATGTGGGCCAGACCCCTGTTGGGCCCATATGTCAGTGACCCAATGCACCTGCAGTTAAGTAACAGCTACGTGGGCATATTTGTTGGAGTAAATTATGGGGGAGCGAAGGGGTGGAAATATTGCTGGTCACAACGGATTGGACGAGCGTTGGGGGAGGAGAGTCATGCATGCAGATTAAATTAACCCCGCTAAAAAATGATATTTTAAACATGGCTACTCGATCTGTGGCAACTGGCAAGCCACCGCGCTCCAAGTCGTTCACCTGTGGTCCCGACCATCAACTCCTATGGATCAAATTATCATGCGAGCTAACTATTCATACAAAGGTGCTCCACCACGTACCCGGTACCCGCGAATGCAGCAATCGTGCACCTAGGGTTTTAGGGTTTATTTGTTAACGTCGCCTTTATGTAACACTCATGTGTGCGAGACAGCGAGAGGCCGACTGCGTGTGTGTGCCTCTTCTCTTCGTATATGTACTCCACCGTTCGCCTGGTGTCCAAAAAATTATAATAACTACTAGCAATGTGCCAATGCGTTGCCACACGATCAAAGTAGATTAATACATATTCACCGATTTGATAGAAAAAAAATTCTAGTTTTGTAATACGTATATCACTAAAAATATGTTATGTTTCACTCAAAATATATTCCTTTGGCGGTTTTGATGAGATAAGGGAGGAATGTTGTTGGTTTCAAGATTTGAGAAGTGGTATATGTCTAATTTCTACTCTTACTAGCAAGATGCCCGTGCGTTGCACGGAACATCAAGATCTTGTGGGAGAAAAGGATGAACGAGGGAAGGCCTTATCTGCAAATGTGGTGAAGAGTGCGGGTAAATTGCCATATTTTCCTTCCTATCCGTCATATATAAATCGGACAACCTACATTACAGGATGGCATGCCCACCATCATCACCAACTCTATTTTTTATCCCTACTCTTATAAAAAGCATTGTCCGTGATGATCGTGTGCCTGCCATCCTGCAATATAGGCCGTCCGATCTATATCTGATGGATCGGAACGAAACTATGGCAATTTTGCAAAAAGATACCCACACCCTCTCCACATTTGCAAATAAGGCCTTCCCTCGTTCATCCTTTTCCCCCACAAGATAAACTACTCATACAAATGCATCTTGATGTTCCGTGCAACTCATGGGCATCTTGCTAGTTGTTGCAAAAGCCCATGTGTGTGTGAGAGAGAGGGAGAGTGGAGGAGGGTAGAGTGCATGTGTGACAAAGACACAAGGAGTGTGTGCGCGATAGGTATCAGCTTAAAATGAGGCGATAGTGTGTGTGTGCACGATCGAGAGGGCGTGTGTCAAGAAGGGAAGAAAAATCTACATAGATACAAGGAGCGGGAGAGAGACATGTATGCGGTGGTGGAAGCACGAGTATGCGGGTGTATAAACCTATCTAGGGGCTAGCTAGTCGATAAATGTTTGTGAGAGAAATACGAGTTGGGGTGCGAAAGCGAGAGTTTTGTGTGTGTGAGAGAGAGATGGTAGTCGGGAAGGGGAGTGGAAGCAGGAGTTGTGTGTGTGTATGTGTCTGTGTGAGAGAGAGGAGACGGTAGTCGGGGTTGTCTGATCGGTAAACAAATGAATAATGTCAGTCTGGGATGGAGACGAAAAGGAGACCGCAACAAATGTTGTGTCTATAGGAGAGAGAGAGAGAGTAATTTTAGTGGTATGAGTCATATGTAGAGACATATAGGGTGTGTGACAGAATCCCATAGAGAGAAAGACAAAGTGAAAGACGAGTGGAGACTGTGTGTGTGGCGGTGAAAAAGAAAGCTTAGGTACCGAGTGATACCAGAGAACAGTAGAGACGTGAGAGATAATGAAAACCGTGTAATGTATAATGATAAGGAGAGTGTGACACTTCTCAAGGGAGACGTCGAGAGACCATGTTTGCGAGGATAGGAGAAACATGAAGTGAGCGTGCGGGTGAGCTGGAGAAAAGAGAGTGATAGCTACCTGAAGGAGCATGCATGCGAGAGAGAGAGATGGGCGTGAAAGGAGTGAACAAAAAAGGGATTCAAATATTTGAATTCGAGATGATGATACATGTAATCCATACTCGAACCAAAATTGATCTATCAAACATGCATACTCATATGAATTCACGCACATCTATGTTATTTAATATGTAAATATTACTGATCCATACATTTTAGTAGAACATAATTTGGTTAAATTTTTTCGAATTCAACCTTAAGATTTCGAGATTGTTGTATTTATAAATCATATTATACATATAAAGGAGCAGAATTCTTTGTTGTGCTTTTGAAAGTATATATAAAAAATGATGTATATATAATATGTAATTCCAATTGAAAATGGACCCCGCCCGAAAAAAATAGAATACAAACGGGATTCGAATTGAGTTGGCACGGTAAACGTGCACTCTGCCAAATTTGAACGAAGCGAGGAAAGTCGCAGTAACCGCCCGAAACCAAAATCTGCGAGATGGAAATCACTACTGCCTATCTCTGCCACGCAAATCCTATCTGCTGGATTTCTATAGGTTTCGATAGGGGTAGGTTTGTAATTTCACCCAAACGTGACGTAACCACCTCTCACCCGGATTCATACATGGTGGGCGCCAAAACACAGTGTGTCCTCGGCCGAAATCGACTCCCTCCCTGATTCATATTCATACACGGTGGGCGCCAAAAACAAACTCTCGTTGGCAAATATTCGGTGTATGCGAGATTACAGTCCTATCCCCAACCGACTAATGTTGCTGTGATGTAGTAGAAATTTGAAACGGGGGCTAAGTTTGTAAATTTCCTCGCATTTGAGACAAGCGCACCCTGAATACATGGTTCCCCTTCCTCTCTACCTCCCTTTTCCCCATTCGTACTCCGTGGGCGCCAAAACACCCTCTCCACCCCACCCTCCTCCGTCCGCCGCCGTCCGCCACCCCATCCACCGCCGTCCTCCTCCACCATGCCGGAGCTGATACCCCGACGCCGCCGTCCATTAAAAGAGATCGACTTCTCTCATCCACGGCTTCGGACCGGGATCCTTGCATCCCGTCCTCTCGCTTCATCCCCGCCGTCGTCCACCTTGCCGACGCCGCTCCTACGACCGTCTCGTCCACCGCGCCCCGCCGCCACCGTCTACCCTCCTAGATTTGCTTCCACGCCGCTGACAGCCATCGCTACCGTAGCACCGTCAAATTCTCAGCAGATGCGTACACGGCGCCGCACCAGAGGCGGTACTGTTTCGTATCTGCTCAACTTATTTATCACAGCAAGAAAATAGATCGCCACTGCTTTACTCTGATTTCTTATCTTGGTTGCGAAGTTTCCTTTGTCCGGTTTGCACCTTCAGATCCGCCATGGCACGCTCAACACTATACTCCCAATGCTATGGTTTTCCCCTTTTATATTCCACACTAGTTAAATCACAGTAGACTAAATTTCAAAATTGGGTCAGTCGATTTTTCAGAGCTCGCCGGAGTTCGCCAGTGTGATCGAAGGGGCTCGAGTGGTTGTGGGGCCTCGCCGAATGAAGAAAACTCGACACGGGTGGGGGTTGGGGTGGGGGTGGGGGGTGGGGGTGGCGGAGGAACACATGCGGTGGGGGCCGGTGGTCTGGCCGGCGGCCCGTGCGGTGTTCTGTATGGGAAGAATCGGAGACGAGGAAGAAGAAGGGTTAGGAGATGTAGGATCTTCATCCAACCGCCTGAAATGGTCGAGAGATAGCTGGGAGTTGCATTCTTAATGCGCTCTGGTTCATCAAATGTGGGCACTGCGCAACCAACATTTTATTATCCAAAATCTGCTTGCTCTTCTTTACCATGTTCCTCTTCCGTTCTTCTTTAATATGTACTCTCTCCGTTCCTAAATACAAGTCTTTGTATAGATTCCACCATGGACTACATATGGAGCAAAATGAGTGAATCTACACTCTAAAATGTATCTGGATACATTTGTATGTGATCCATAGTGGAAATCTCTACCAAGACTTATATTTTGGAACGGAGGGAGTATGATAGTAGTATAGTATGTTCCTTGTACTGAAGATGAGCAGGGACATTTGCAGTGTAGACGTCTATATGGTTGGTTGTGATGGACACTTTGAGCCTCTTTGATTCGTAGGATCTTGTAAACATAGGAATAGGATTTGTAGTGGCCTGCCCACTTGAATCCTATAAGAATAGCAAGGAAATGCGGGGAGCTGTGTCGCCTTTGAGAGTTACACTGATATTAACAGTACCGCACCTTCACTTGAAGAGAGCTGGTATCCGAAGCCTTTCTAGCCGTACCGGCAATACTAGCACATATATTCCAGCAAGTTCCACTTTGCTGATTTTACTCTGATGCTTAAGGTTTTCCCGTTATATCTATGTAGCTGCTTTGTGTCGCACTAGCAGCAGTCCACTCTTAAAGCTAAACACTGCAATGACTTACAAAATTGGCACCAAGGCATTGAGTGCCATTCTGGATGCAATGAAACTCATACACTCCCCACATGTTGATTCTTGTTCAGAATATGATCCTAATGACTATTCTAACCTCGAGGAGTCAAAGGCAGATGGCCTGTCCTATTCACCCATCAAGGTGCATGTTCTAATTTGGCAATGTTCTATTGATTGCGGGTATCTTGCATATGTTGTCTTGCATTTCTTCTACTTTGTTGCACCGCCATCTGCTTAGTTTACTCATCATATATGTCGAGATGCCATGCCCATCCATTATCAATACATCTTCCATCTGTCATCATACCATGTTTTTCCACTCAAATGCTGTTCTTGTGCAATAGACATCAAAAAGGAAGAGGGTGATTGCCGAACCTGAAGGAGCACCAGCAAAGTCCTTGAAAAACATGGTGGTGCCGGAGAAATCAGACAGCACCCCACTTATATTGGCTGTACAACAAGTGACACAAAACGTAGGACCGACTCCAGCAGACTGTACCCATAGTTCATTGGACACACCACTAGCCCCACCACACAGGACCTGCACTCTAGCAAAAGGTATACCAATTTCATTTGCCATAGCACCAGCTGTACCACAGAAAAATCCCACTCCAGCAAAAAGTACAACAAGTCCACCGGTTGAAGACCTATCCCAACTCCAGAGACGGCCAATTCCTGCAGATTGGAACCCCATTCCATTTATTCCTAGTTTAAAAGACAATGCTTTCAATGTTGTTAGGGACTATGAGCATATATTCCCATCATGGGAAGATTATTGTGAAGACAAACACCATCTTCACATCTTCCTGTCCAACTTACGTGTAACTGCTATTATTCATGGTTATTATTTTCCTGTTTTCTGCTGATTGAACACATCAATGATTTACATTACATTGTTGTAACTAGGAGAGGGTCAATCTGGATAGTCATGATGAGCAAAGCTTGCTTGTGCTTTTCAAGGAAGCATTGCAGTAGTATCGGTGTTACCTGAGGAAATCACACTTTGATGGCAAGTCTATAAACGAATTTCCGGTGAAGTCTCCTGTGCTAAATTTAGAAGACATTGAATGGAAAAACCTTGTTATGCACCGGTCTCGTTCCCAGGATGAGGTACTGTCTATGAAATCACATGACAATTTGAACTTCTACTTTTCCGCATGTGCCTTACGGATCTTTTTTGCGGAAATCAGCTCGAAGAAGAATTCTGGTTTGACAAGAATGACAGGATATCGCAAATATGCTGCCCGCTGCTTCGCTCTTGTTAGTACCTATTGTCCTGTATCACTGTACTTGCATACATACCTGGTTCATTATGTGACAGCAGTATGCATGATAGCTTGCTTATCAATTGTTTGCTCCAAATTATCTGATCTATATGAATGGTTACATTAGTGTAGAATATATCCAATGCCAATATTTTTTTAGCTGATTGTTCTTGTAAGTACATGCTGTCCTTTATTAGTGTACTTATAATGACAGGTAGTTTTTCATGTACCATCACTCTGCAGCTTATTTTCCTTTGCCCTCCATTTTCTACACATTAGATCTATATTTACTCTTACCATAAGGTTGGTACTGAAGAAGTTTATCTATGCATTGCTCTTGGCTGTACCTTTTGCCTGTATCGCTGCACTTACATTTATAGCTACTTGGTTATGTAGCATCACTCTTCATCTTATCTTAAATATTCTCCATTTTTTCGTATATTATCACATCTATATTTACTCTTAACAAAATGTAGAATAAAGGCAATGCTTTTGAAGAAGATTCTGTGGTAAACTTCTTGAATTGCCCCCCATCAGCATGGACAAGGCCTTTATAGAGCTTGTCTTCACCAATAATGTAAGTTTGTCCATCTCAAGCCTTCAAACTTTGTTGTATATATTTGGTTAGGCATGACTGCAACAGCTGTTTATTTTTGGTGTTTGCATCAAATTGCTTGTTTAAACTTTATTATGTAGTTCATAAACAAAAGTTTGTCCTTTCTCAATTTAAGTTTTCAGTTGTACAACCAAGTTCCTTCTTCATACCATGTAAATTAAACTATATAGAGCAAGTGATCTTCTTTTGCACTGCATGTATGCTTCTGTTCTTCATCCGTAATCCAGTGGTGTGGTGAACCTACCCACTACAGCACAATGTCATATTCTGTAATGTCTTAACTATGAACAATGTCATATCATTCTACTATTATTTAAACCGTCTCTTTATTTGCCAATCTGAAATGGTATAAATTGACAACACACTAACCATTGATACTTATGAGTTCTTGATCTGTAATCCAGTGGTGTCATGAAGCTGCCAACTCCTTCACAATGTCATTTCCTGCCATGTCTTGACCTGAACAATACCATATTGTGTTAATGCAATTTTAAACTGTGTCACTTTATTCGTCAGTAAGAAATGTGATGAATTGTCAGCACTGATACTTTTATGTGCAAAACCTGTCATCTGTCTGCTTGTTTATCTTTTAGAGTGAGGAAGATATAAGTGTTGAACAAGCGCAGTCTCATCATCTTGCTCAGCTGCTTGCGCTGTAGCTCCCCAGCAGGGCTAACCTTTCTTGAACTCTATTGAAGTGCTGTCGGTTTTGTATATTATTTTGTCGGCGTGTTTATTTGCACTGGTGGCGATCTTTGATGCCAGTGTATGTAAGCTGTTGTCTGCTTGTGCTTTATTATCATAGTGGCGAACTTTGATGCCCAGTGGATGTAATATGCCGTAATTTCTTTATTGTATAGTCTAGGTTTTTTCTTATTCACGATGCTGCAGTTATTTTACTGTATATATATCATGTCTTCGCAGTAAACCGGCCAAACCGTAAAATTACGGTACATAATCGGGCCGTCATGCAATCATGATGTAGGTTGGGCCTGAAACGTGCCGAACAGCTCATGGGCCAGCAGCAGCCCGAAATGAACCCCGGCCCATGATTGTGCGAATCAAATCACAGGGTTTTAACAGGCCAAAATTGTCTCGGTCCTTGTTTGGCCTAATCAGATATCGGCTGCGAGCAGGCCAGATGCAAACCGAGCCGTAGTTAGGCCCAACTATATGACGGGCTTTTAACATGCCAAAATTAATATAGGGCCGAAATGTTAAATGGGCCCTTAACAAGCCAAAACTAATATCAGGCCGAATTACTAAGTGGGCCTTTAGCAATTGGGCCCAAAAGCATAGTGTCCAGTTGACGGGCCGAATCTGATATGGGCCATAATTGAGCACAAAGCCTCTTAAAGGGCCGGACCTGATCTGGCCCGTAATTTGGCCCAGAACGTGGTAGGCTTTTAACGGGCCAGATCTCATATGGGCCACTATTAGGCTCGGAGCGTGGTAGGCCATTAATGGACCGGATCAAATATGGGCCGGCATTTGGCCCAAAACATGGCAGTCAGTTAATGGGCCGGCCTACTAGGGTCCTCAAAATCTTGTGGGCCTACAGCTGGGCCGGCCCATTAATGTCGGTGAAATCTCGTGGGCCTTTAGCTGGGCCGGTCCATTATGATTCGCAAGAATCTTGTGGGCCTTTACCTGGGCCGGCCCATTATGGCACACAAAAATCTTATGGGCCTTTACCTGGGCCGGCCCATTATGGCCCGCAAAATCTCATGGGCCTTTAGCTGGGCTAGCCCATTATGGTCCGCAAAATCTCGTGGGCCTTTAGCTGGGCCGGCCCATTATGGTCTGCAAAATCTTGTGGGCCTTCAGTTGGGCCGGCCCATTTAAACTTGATGGGCCGGTCCACGTGTCAACATATCATAGGCGCGTCTCACCCATTGGATGAGTGACACCTGTGCAACGCGGACCTGACACGTGTCTCCTCCAGCCAATGATGATTTTACACATGGAAAATCCCCATTGGTCGGGGCTGTTAACGGGTTATCGGATCCAAAACTCGACCCGATAGCTTAACGACGTTCCGTTACGGTGGATGACACGTGTCAGTCACCCTTGACGAAAGCACTTCTGTGACGCGTGATTTATCGTCATGGAAGTGGACACTTCCGTGATGATAATTTTGCTAATGTCATGGAACACTTCTACGACATCACAGGTATGACTATCTTGATTCTGTCATAAAATCGTCATGGATGTACATGCATGATAGAAAACGCGACCTACTGTGACAAACACGTATCATCACGGAAGTGTATTTTTTTGTAGTGACTCCTACATCACCAAGAGCCACCTCTTTGTTGCACAACGTGCTTTGCATCAATAGCAACAAGCAATGAGTGAACACATCGACAACCTCGCCGCCGACTTGCGGCTCTCCGAGCAACATACAAGGGACTACTTCGACCACAAGCTTGACGATCATAAGCAAGAGAACGACACAAGAATGGACGCGATTCGCGCTTTGTTGCTCAACCGCTCTTCTTCCACTTTGTCCTCATCAAGGAGCCGCTTAAGTCGTCACTCCGACTTCACCCTCTCCGGCTCAAGTACACCGACATCGAACACTCTTCGACATGCCACGCGCAACGATCGTCAAGCAAGCCTCAATCCTCTATGCGACACCAACTCTCAAGAGCACCAACAACTCCAAACCCAAGAGGCTTTTGCGCAAGCATGAGAGCGGCAACGCCAACGCCAACATGAAGAGGAAGAGAAAGCGCGTCTACACCAAGAAGCACAAGATGCCGAGGCACAACGTCAAGCGCAACTATTGCGAGATGCTCAAGCACTTGAGGCGCAACAAGCCCTCCAAGATTCAAGTTGAGCTGTAGCCAACCGAGGCCGACAAGCTCGTGCACATGAAGAAGCACTTTGCGAAGAAGCTCATGAACAAAGATTTCAAGCTCGCGTGCATCGTCAAGTTCCTCACATTCCTCCTCGAGCTCGACAAGCCCCTCAATGACATCAAGTTCATCAAGAGCATGAAGACAATGGGAATCCTCCACAACAAGAGCAACATGAGGTTGAGAACCCTCCTCACCAAGAGCAACACGAGCTTGACAATCATCAACAACATGGGCGTCATCATCCCCGACCCCAACACAATGAAGAGCAACGCTACGGCAATCTAAAGTTCACCATGCCCAAGTTCAATGGAAGCAACGATCCCGAAGAGTACCTTTCATGGGCATTGAAGGTCGACAAAATCTTCCGCTTGCACAACTATGACGAAGAGAAGAAGATCGCGATGGCATCCCTTGAGTTCCAAGACTATGTCCTCATTTGGTGGGAACAAGTAATCGAGCGCCGAGAGGCAAGAGGTGAACCACCCATCACTACGTGGACGCAAATGAAGGATGTCATGAGAGCACGCTGATGTAGTGTGGAACCTTATACGGCCGATCTTTCACGAAAGGAGCGGATCCCGCGATGAACACGAAGAACACAAGGAGGGAAACGAGGGAAAACACGTGGAAAACACAAGAGGACACTCAAACCAACAAGTATGATCACACATGCGCTAGATCCATGAACACAAAGGAAGATACAAGATCCAAAGTCAACAACGAACGATACAACGGTAGCCGGCCTTCTGCGTGAGGAGGTCTTGATGTTCTTCTCCGCAAGGAGGTCTTGAATCCAAAGGGATCTTCTTTGTAGAGGCCGCGATCTCTCTCGTGGAGTAGATCCGATGTGGATGAGCAATGCTCTATCTCTAAATATGAGCTAAACCAATGCTACCCTAGAAAAGAGGAGGTGGAGGAGTATATATAGTCTAGGTCCACGAAGGGGTAAGTGAGGGGCGAAAGGGTACATGGGCTTCGGCCTGAGTGTCTGCACGCAGGCAGGGCCGGAAGTTCCGGGCGCCGGAAGTTCCGGGAAGGTTTCGGCCAGGCTCCGAGCTATCCAGAGAGTTGGCGAGCTCGGGTCTGGTCTGGACTCCGGGGGCCGGAGGTTCCGGGTAGGCCGGAAGGTCCAGGGGCCGGAAGTTCTGGGCAGAGGCCGGAAGTTCTGAGCTTTCTAGAAGCTTGTCCGCGCTTCTTCTTCCTTCTCTTCCACGCTTCCCTCGCGGATGATGTAGTTGTTCCTTGGCGCTTGCACTCCTCCTAGACATTCGTGAAGCTCCGACAATACCTATGCATGCATGATGGAGGGTCAAGTAGCATATCATCCTCGAAGGGGTCAAGTGAGCACGTGTAAAGGAGAGGATTCACCATTATGTATGTGAAGTAGATGTCGCACGTGTCACTTGCCGAATGAACTCTTGACATGGTGATTTCCATAGGATGCTCCGCATCATCTACTCCCCCTTGGGAAAGATCGGACCTCGGATCAAAATCCAAATCACCATGGGAAAGAGATGGCGTCACCATGTAGGAGTGGTTGATCACCAAGTTCTCGTCACCTTGAAGCTCGAAATGGGCACTCTCCAATGTCGCACCGTCTTGGGATTCCTTCAAAAGGAGCAAAGACAACAAACACTTGGAAAAACAAATGTGGGTAGCGTTAGTGCAAAACCAAGCATTCAAGCGGTGATTCACCCAACAAGTGTCGTCATCATGCAAAGCATATGGTGTGACAAAGGATTGTGACATGGCATGTAAGCATATCAATTGAGCACAAGCAAAGAAATCATGGGGACAAGCATGTGAATGTGAGGTAGTGATGCAAATATGTGTGACAAAAGAAGAAGCATCTACCTCAAGTTCATAGCAAGCATTCAAAAATTGCTCAATGAAAGGTCTATGGTAGGCATAGGAAGCATTCACAACACCAAATAAAATGAAGTGTCTAAACACATGGGTCAAGTGCAAGACAATCCAAGCATAATGTGCATGGGGTGTAGCGAATATAGTGTGGCACTCAACACAATAGAAAGAGAAATTATTCATCATGTGTGAGGCAATCAAGGCAAGCATGTAGCAATCAATGGGACATGGCATATGTGAATAAACGACATTGTTGCAACGAAACATGTGATAGGAGCAAGTAATCCAAGAATTGGATGCAACACACAAGGTATATATGTCATGAGGCATGGAATGTGGCGATCATGGGTGAAAGCAATATCTCGAACATGCGTGCAAATGGTGCAAACAACACATGAAGTATGATCCACAATATTCATGCTCATGGTTTTGGGATTCTCAAAAAAGGATGATATCACCTTGAAAGCATGTCCTTGTGTGTCCTTCACAATGCCGAAGCACAAGCAAGTATGATGTAGAAGCGTCGTGGTAGAAGGTGGCTCGCTCTCAAGAGCTCGGATTGTCAACTCACGTGACGTGGAAGTTGACACAAAGTCTATGTATCCTACACATGCACAAAACAAAGCAAAGAACGTATGCGCATGGTAGATAAACACATCATCCATCATGATGGTTCTCTTATCTTGCACATAACCATTAGAAGTACAAGTGCATGAATAATATGATGCAACAATGGCTATATTCATGGCACTAGGTATGTGGTGCAAAGAGGCAAGACAAGCATGCTTTACAAGAAAAATGTCAAAATCTCCAATCATATGTGAAATGCTATGGGGGCAAACTCATTATCAAGACTAGGGGCATTGTTGCACTCAATACATGTTAAATCATCTAGCATGAGAGAGGCAACATATGGAGATATATGACAAGAAGCAACAACAATCATGTGCAAAGCATGTAGATGGTTGTCATCAACCGCATGAAATGAGCAAGTAGGAATCATCGGTGATGCAACAAGGCAAACAATCTTAGGAATCAAGTCGTGCAAGCTAGTAGTGCGAAGATGCAACATACTAGAGGAAATCATGGCAATCATGTCATGTGAGCGAATAGTAGTCATAGGCAATGTACATGACATATCGCAAGCACGAACACAAAGCAAGATGAAAGTATCATCATAGGCATGTGGTACAAAGCAAACATGGCAATAACAAGCAATATCTCCACCAAGCTTGCAAATACACATACAAGTATGAGAATCAATCATCATGTGCAATGCAAAGCATGGGTCACAAATGCATGGCAAAAGCATAGGAATGAGCATATCATGCAAAGTGAGCATGGCAAGATGGGCAAAGGATATATAATGGACACCAACCCATAGCCAAGTGAGGGCCATGTAGAATAAATGCGCGAAGTCTTTGCGCGAAGAGAGCAGTGGGAAGACAATCCATGGGATCCCAAGTCATCATTGCTCTCTAGAGCTCGTTTTGTCAACTCGTGGGATCGCGAGGTTGACAAGTATTCATGGGTACCTACACAAAAGAGACACAAACCAAAGAAATTGTGCGCGTGGTAAATGTACACATCATCCATCATGATGTGTATGTGCACGTGAGAGTTAGCACTAGATAAGCATCGCTCAAAGAAATTTGATGCATGGTATAAGAACATGTCATCCATCATGAAAGAATAGTTATTGTGTATAACATGATGGGGATGCAGATTGAGCATACAAGTATATGTCACATCAATAGCATGTTTATTCATGGGAAGCATATAGTGCACACAAGTATTGGGATCATGCAATGAATGGGATGGATCAAAATCTCCTAAAATGTATGAGGAAACTATGGGGGTCTCCTCATGAGCAATATTGGAAACATCATATGGAGAAAATGGACAACATCCAAAGCAAAGCATATCCGAAGCTAGGTGATCATGGCATGGCATATGAGATAAATGATGCAAAGGGAGCATATCAATATTATCACAAGAAAAACAAATGCCAATAACCATGGGCTTGTCGTCTATGCCATATGTGCAAATTGGGTTTATTTTAATAGCATATGCATAGTCACTATGAAGAGATTTCAAATGTGACATATGATTGATCTCATGCATAGCATATGTCAAGTCAAGCGGATTCTCAAACATGATGTGACCTAGAGAATTGTCACAAGAAATCCTATCTAACATGGCATCACAACTAAGAGACTCCACATGGCAATCATCATACTCATCATAAATGGGTAAACCATTGCATGGAGAAGTCGCACTAGCATGAAGCATGGTAATAGGTTGATCAACATCATGCAAGCAATCAATCTCAAGAATGTCCACTAGTGGGACTAGAGCATCACCTTCACCTATGTTACCTTGTTCATTACACTCATTTGATGTAGGTGAGGTGGGAAAGAACAAATGGTGGTCTATATCATCATATTGACGGAACCATGTGGGGGGTGCATCATATTCCACCATGGCCATCGTCTTGTCCAAAGGTAGGACGAAGTCATCGAGAATCAGCACGTCATCATAGATGGGACCTAGCACCAAATGTGAAGACACGATAGAGGTAGAGGTTAAGTCGTTAGAAATCATAGTGGCCTCACATGCCCTATCAACTATCACACTCTCTCTATGTGGTGGTTCACTCACTCCCTCAAGGTAGGTGCACTCAAGCTCACATATGGTGGAGTCACTCATCTCACTCAAGTGGTGGGGTTTGTGGCTCTCCTTACATGGGAATTGTGGCAACACATCATATATGGGGCTATTGGTGAAGTCACTCTCACTCTCAATATGGTGGCTAAAGTCACTCAAGTCATCATATGTCGCCGTGTTCGAAGGGAAAATCCCATGCTCAACCGTCTCGTTATCGTCGCCGTGGATGAAGGCCGAAGATGGCACATCATCACTCTCTCCTCCTAAGATGGAAGCATCATCCTTGCTCGTCACCATGTCGCTCGCCTCCAAAGCATGTCCCTTGATTGGCTCCATAGTCGTAGTCGTCGCCACACCGTCTTGAAAAAGAGTCGAAGTAGACTCGGCACCATCAATGCCACAAAAAGGGATGGCGGTGAAGTCGAACTTGGGAGCATCATTTTGGAGCTCATCGGGCTTGGACATCTTGGTGGTACTATCCTCATGCTCGTTGTCATAGAGCTTGGTCTCCGTGAAGTGTGCTTGGGGTGGAGAAGCCTTGCCCTTCATGAGTTCTTGTTCCGCCTGGAGAGCACCAATGTAGTTGTCGTCGAGGGACTTGTAATTCTTGAGGAAGATAGTCTTTGAGATGTCGTTGTTCAATCCCATCATGAAGTAGAACTTCATCGAAATGGGGTCGTCCACGCCGGCTCGTCGCAAGGCAATCTTCATCTCCTTGAAGTACTCGTCGATGGACTTGGATCCTTGGGTGGTGTTCTCCAATTAGCATAGAAGTTGTTCCGTGTAGGTTGGAGGCATGAACTCTCGCCGCAAAGCTCTCTTCTTCTTGGTCGAACTCATGTCGTAGGTCTCCGAAGATGCGTGAAGCCACCATGTGGACGCGTAGTCGTGGAAGTTCCTTGTGGCGCACTTCACTTGATCTTCGGGAGGAATTTGATGTAGCTTGAGGTAGTCGTCCATCAAAAGCTCCCACTCGAGATACTTCTCGGGTTCTAGAGTCCCATAGAAAGGAATCTCATGGTCGGTGTTGAGGTCGTAGTAGCTCGTGGAAGTCGCGGACTTGAGCTTGGGGAGCTGATGTAGGGTAGAACCCTAATCGGCCAATTTTTCACGAAAGGAGCGGATCCCGCGATGAATATGGAGAACACGAGGAGGGAAACATGGGGAAAAAACAAGGGGAACACGAGAGAACATTCAAACCAACAAGAATGATTACACAAGTGCTAGATCCTCGAAACACGATAGGAGATACAAGATCCAAAGTCAACAACGGACGGTACACGGTAGCCGGTTCTTCTCCAAAGGAGGTCTTGAGTTCTTCCCTAAAAAGGGGTCTTGAATATTCTTGGGGAATATTCTCCAGTGGAGGCTTGAATCTCCGAGGAGAAGGTAACCAAGTGGATGAGCAAAGCTCTCACACGAAATATGAACTAATCCTTTGCTAACCCTAGAAAGTTGGACGAGGTGGAGTATATATAGCCTTAGTGCAAAAGAGGGGGCGAAGGGGTACATGGGCTGCGGCCCAACACAAAATAGTGCACAGGCGTCGGACGTCCGGGAGTCATTGGTCGTCCGGAGGCTCGCGAGGGTCCGGACGTCCGGTGCCTGTCGGACGTCCATAGATTCGGCTCGGGTGGTCTTCGGTTGGACATCCGGTCGGGGTCGGTCGTCCGAGGAGCGTCGGCCGTTCGTGGAGCGTCCGAAGTCCGTAGTTTTGGCTTGGGTGTGGAAGTGTCGGACATCCGGTCTCGGTCGGACGTCCGGAGCCTGGAGGTCGTCGGACGTCCGGTCCTGGCCGGTCGTCTGGAGCCTGTAGCTTCTTCTTCTCCGTCTTCACGTCCATCTTCCTCTTTTTCTTCTCCTTGCTCCTTAGCTTCTCCATTGTACCTGAGTATGCACAATGTGTCCATATGAGGTAGTAGCCATGTCTCATGTGCATCGAAGTGGAAACGTGAGAGGAGTGATGTCACCTCGGTTTCGAGAGCTCTTGCGCGTGCTCGTGTCATGGGTCCGCTAGGCACTTGGTGAGGCGATGGTAGGTCCATGGGGATGACCTTGGGATGCTCCGCATCATCTCCCCTCCCTTGGGGAAGATCCGTCCTCGGATCAAATTCTTCATCACCATGGAAGGGAGAGAGATCTGTGACGTTGAAGATGTCGCTCACGGAGTACTTGTCGCGTGGAATGTCGATCTTGTAGGCGTTGTCGTTGTAGCGTGCAAGCACCTTGAAGGGTCCATCCGCTCGTGGTTGAAGCTTGGACTTGCATTCTTGTGGAAAGCGGTCCTTGCGGAGGTGTAGCCACACGAGATCACCAATGTTGAAGACCATAGGTTGCTTGTTGAAGTTGAGCTTGGTCGCAAGGCGTTGAACTTGGCGCTTGATGGTGTTTATTGTATCTTCATGCACCTTCTTGAGATGTGTCACATGCGCACTTGCGTCCAAATTGATGTGCTCTTGGAGTGGTAGAGGGAGAATGTCCAAAGGGGACAAAGGGTTGAATCCGTAAACGACCTCGAATGGGGATTTGCCCGTTGTTGAGTGTCGTGCTCGGTTGTAGGAGAACTCGGCGATAGGTAGGCACTCCTCCCACTCCTTGATGTTCTTCTTGATGAGTACTCGAAATAGAGCAGAGAGTGTGTGGTTGGTAACTTCCGTTTGGCCGTCGGTTTGTGGATGATACGCCGTGGAGAAAAGTAGCTTGATTCCAATCTTGGCGCATAGGGTCTTCCAAAAGTAGCTAAGGAACTTGACGTCGCGGTCCGAGACGATCGTCTTTGGCACTCCATGTAGATGCAATATTTCCCTACAAAAGAGAGTAGAAACATGTGAAGCATCATCTATCTTATTGCAAGGGATGAAATGTACCATTTTTGAGAAATGGTCCACAACGACAAATATCGAATCCTTCCCATTTCGAGTCCTAGGCAACCAAGTACAAAGTCCATGCTAATGTCTTCCCATGGTTGATATGGAATTGGTAGAGGCATATAAAGGCCATGAGATTGAGCGTTGGACTTAGCTTTGCGACATGTAGAGCATCGGTTGGTGAAGCGATTGACGTCACGAAACATCTTGGGCCAATAGTAGTTCTGAAAGTGCTAGTGATCGACTAGAGGGGGGGTGAATAGGCAATTTTTAAGAAAGTCTTCAAAACATGGGAGTTTCAAAGACAAACAATAGAAATAAACCTATTACCATGCAGCGGAAGGTAGACTACACTAAGCAAGCCATAGTCAAGTATTCAATTAAGTGAAAGCACAACGACTAATGGCAGCTAGGCAGTATGGATCAGGTAGGAAGATAGTATGAAGCCAATCAGAACAAGCAGTCACTCAGTGAAGACAAAAGATAATGCAAACAGACAATGACTTCACAAGGACTAACTGTAAATAAAGACATGGGAAGGATAGAACCAGTGACTCGTTGAAGACAATGATTTGTTGGACCAGTTCCAGTTGCTGTGACAACTGTACGTCTGGTTAGGGAGGCTGAGATTCAACTCAGAAGACTGTGTCTTCACCTTATTCCCCTTGAGCTAAGGACACCCAGTCCTCGCCCAATCACTCTGGTAAGTCTTCAAGGTAGACTTCCAAACCTTCACAGACTTCGTTCACCGGCGATCCACAATGACTCTTGGATGCTCAGAACGCGACGCCTAACCGGCTGGAGGATTCACAGTCCTCAAGTGTAATAAGTCTTCAGATCACACAGACAGGAAGACTTAAGTGATGCCTAACACTCTTTGGCTCTGGGTGTTTAGGGCTTTATCCTCGCAAGGAATTCTCTTTCAAAGGCTTCGAGGTGGGTTGTTCTCAAACGACAAAAGCCGTATACTAACTCTGAGCAGCCAACCGTTTATGGTTGTAGGGGGTGGGCTATTTATAGCCACTAGGCAACCCGACCTGATTTGTCCGAAATGACCCTGGGTCACTAAGGAACTGACATGTGTTCCAACGGTCAGATTTCAAACACACACGACAACTTTACTTGGGCTACAAGCAAAGCTGACTTATCCAACTCTGGATAAGATTTGCTCTCATAGTCTTCGCTCGAAGACATAGGATTTTGGTTAAGAATCACTTCAGTCATTCTGACTGGTTCACTTGGACCCCACTTAGCAGTACGGTGGTTCCTATGACTCAACAAAGAAGAAAAAGAACGACGAAACAACTAAGTCTTTGCGCTCCATAGTCTTCACGCGATGTCTTCTCTTGTCATAGTCTTCAATGTGAATGTCTTCACATACCACCTTTGACTTCAATGTCTTCATGCATTTTTAGGGGTCATCTCTGGTAGGAAAACCGAATCAATGAGGGACTTCTACCTGTGTCGTCCTGCAATTCTCACAAACACATTAGTCCCTCAACCAGGTTTGTCGTCAATACTCCAAAACCAACTAGGGGTGGCACTAGATGCACTTACAATCTCCCCCTTTTTGGTGATTGATGACAAACTGGTTGAAGTTTTCAACGAGGAATAAAATATGTGAACTTGTAAAGGATAGGGTATTGTCTTCATAAGTTGCAAACGCTCCCCCTGAAGATGTGCATATAAGTAATTTGCTCTTGGAATGCAAATGCACATGGCAGGTTGTACTTGTGGAGATCCTGTTCAACCTATGATGACAATTCATCATGCATGATATGATGTAACGAAGATAATGACATGCATAATGGAAAATGGACGTCTGCAAAATGACCTAAGTGCAGAATTTATCATCACACATGCGGAATTTATCATCGCATCACAGAATAGCAAATAAGTAGCAGACGACCATCGAGTTTAAGTGTTACAACTCAAAGAACCAAATGTATTGAAAATCAAGCAAGAGTTGTAAGCACTTGGCAAAAGTAGCAAAAGGTAAAGCAACCACCCATATGGACCCGCTTGAAGACTATCAACTCATATGCTTCTCCCCCTTTTGTCAGTAAGGACCAAAAAAGGTTTGAAGACATAGAGCGCCTACTCGTTCCCATGAGGTGCAGGCGAGGCAGCAGGGTCGTCGTTGAGGTCCGGTGGTGCTGAAGAGCTTGGTGCAGTGTCGATACGTGCTGAAGTTGGAGGAGGCGAAGTTGCATCATCTTGGTCATCAATGACTCTGGCATTCACTGTCGCAGCTGAGGACGAATAGTCAGAGTCTTCAAGTGAGGGAGTCTGACGCAAGTGAGCATTCCTGGGAGGAGTTGAGTCAAACTTGAATCGTTCGGTGAAGCCATCGTCTTGCAGATCAGCTTCAGCACTAAGCAATGTCAAACTCTTCCATGACCTCCGACGGGTTTCATGAGTGACAAAGGCATTCTTGGTGGCAAGATTGCGAATGCGGTTGACATCCACCAAGAGGCTTTGCATCTGACGCTTAAGCCAGTCGTGATGTTTGTCCTATTTCTGGTGTAGCGCGATGAGAAGCTCTCGGTCATTGAGAACACGAGAACGCCTCTAAGGCCTTTGCGCAATTGTGCTTCCTGTGGCGTCAGTTTGAGCACGAGGGGAACGTGTGTTGCCAGCCAGGGGATAAACACGAGAAACTGCTTGAACTCCTTCAATAGGCTGGGTGAAGCTTTGGTGATCAACATTATGAAGATAAATGGGATCCTTAGCAGGCTTTGGGTAAATAGCTTCAACAGACAGATCAACCTCTGGCAAGAAGACAAGATGATTGTGCGCAGACGGCTGATAGTTGATTGCAGAGTGAAGCTTGATAAGGCGCATTACCCATGGAGCATAAAACTTCATACCAAAAATGTCGGAGCCTGATGCAGCCAACTGCCTGATGAAGAAGTCTTGAGCATTAAAGCTGATACCATTGAAGATATAGAAGACCAAAGTCTTCATTGCTCCTTCAAGCTTCGCTACAGATGAGTGTCCTTTGACGGGCCATAGAGTTTTTCTGATGATATGATAAATGGTGCGAGGCAGATACTCTAGGTCTTCAACAAAGAATTCAGATGGATATTCAGTGTCGTGAGGCAAAGGCTTCATCATGCTTAGCATTTGACTCATGTTGGGTTCTGGCTTTTGAAAAATGCTCTCCAAAGCATTTTGGTGTTATTGACAACCTGGCTCATAGTATTCACCAGGAGTGGGCAGGCCTGTGAGCTCAATGATATCAAGAGCTTTGGCTTCATCACGGACATTGCATGTCATCCACTCAAGGACCCAAGTCTTTGGATCCCTGTTGTAGCCTCGAATGTGAAGAGTTGCATAGAACTGTAGTAGAAGCTCTTCATTCCAGTGTTCCTTATCTATGACAAACTGCAGAAGTCCAGCATCTCTGAAGTAATCCAACGCTTCTTCAGGGCAGGGCAGACCAGCTATAGCTTCAGTGTCGAGACGCATATGTGGAAATATGCACCCTTGATTGTATAAGACACAGGAATAGTAGCTGCGCTGCTGATAGCTCCAGAGCCGATCTGATGAAATGCGAGGTTTGGTGTAAGGGTTCTTGGCGCTGTTGAAGAATGTGTTGTGTGCCACGAAGCCATTCACATTGAAGACCCCGGGTGAAGTTGCAGTGCCTGGGAATCGTGGAAGTCTTGGCTTGGGCTTCTGGACGGGAGGTCTGTGCTTGACATGATAGTCAAATTGTGGACCCCCAATAGGTGGAGGAGTTAGAATGGGCCATCAGACCATAACAGGCTGACCACGATCAAATACCAGCTCAATGGTGTGAGGTCTTGGAGGGGGAACAGGAGCATTGGCATTGTCGTTGACATGGGTTTCAGGGGCCACTTTAGCTTCAGGTGCTTGCACCTCAGGTGCTTCAGCAGAGGCTTCGGGCGCTGCAGTGGCTTCAGGCGCTTGTACTTCTGGCACCGCAGTAGCTTCAGGCGCCACATTAGCTTCAGCCATGACAACATCATTGGCTTCAGTGTTGATGTTGGTGACCGCCTCAGGATTGTTAACCTCCACTTCAGAAGCTGGAGGGTCGGACACGTTCTCCTGGAGAACAACATCTTGGTGGGACGGGGGTGTAGCAACTCTTTCGACTTCAACTCTTGGTTCTTCTCTTTCATCGGCTGATGCAGCCGGAATGTCTTCAGCGGTTTTGGCTTCAGACTCTGACACGTGCGCAGTGGGAGTGACTTGGGGCCTCGGTCCTTTGCGAAGCCTGCGTAATGCTGATGACGGTTGCGGAGATGGAGTTTGCTGGGCCTCAAAGTCATCGTCATCTTGGACGGGTGAGGTGACTTGTGGTTGGGGAGAAATTGGGGTGTCTTGTCGTTGTGGGTGATCATCCCACGATGCATCCTGAGCAGTTGGCGTCAGAGGACGACCAATGCTGATGAGTTCGCTGTGCGTGAGCACAGGCGATGATACCAACTGGTGCTCGATCTGAGGAAGGACTTCATCATCTTCAACATTGTCGTGAGGACCAATGTCTTAAGCTGCGGTGGGGTCAACAGCTGGATTGTCTTCAGCTTCATGAGCCTCCGTGGAAGTAGGCTCATGGACTACCACTTGGCGTTCTTGATTTTCTGACGCAGGATGAGCCACTGAGATTGGCTCGACCTCAAGGGGCTCTGTGGGAGCACCCCGATCTCTCTTCTTGGTTTTGCGTTTCTTAGTTGGAGGAGCATCATCAGTGGTGGCCTTGGTTTTGCGCTTTCTGGCTTCAGCTTCAGCTGCCCTTGTTTTCTTTAGTTCCAAAGCCACTGTGGGGACCTTAGGCTTCGAGCCTGTCATACTCGCTAGGAAGACAATTGGATGTACTTCCTGCCTTGGTGCTTCGGGTTCTCCCACAGCTGGCTTCTTCTTCTTCTTGGCCGCCATTCGGGGGTCGATGCCTGGTCGCCCCAAGGCCTTGCGCTTTTCAGCTTCATTGTATCCCTGAACACATTTAGCAGCAAGATCCTTCATGCGCTCATGAGAACCTTTGGCTTCTTCGCGTTTGGTTTGGAATGCTTTCTTGAGCTCATGCATCATGACCTGGAAGTTCTGAATGTCTTCAACATTGAGCTTGGCCATATGCTTCTTGAACTGAGCTTTTTCATAATCTATCTTATGCTTTAGCTTGACAATTTTCTGAGCTAGAGCCAGCTCAGCAGCAATGGCTCCGTGGAAGGCGACACTGAGGCCAATGGGAAGATGAAGATCATCAAAGCTAACATTTGGGCTGTCAAACCAATCATCAATGAACATGTTGATGATTTCAACATCAAAGAGAGGAAGGTCATTGAAGATTTCTGCCTCTTGCTTGCTCTTGATCAACTGCTCAAGAGCATCATCGCCAAGGTCGTCATCGTTGGACAGATCAATGGCGTCATTCTCATTGCGCAGAACAGCAGCAGGGGTCAGTGCTTGGCTGGTGGGTTGCATGGGCATCTTCACTTTGGAGGGCTTGGAGATGCGTGACAGATCTTCAGACTGCACACTGTGTTCAGGAGGTGCAGTGGCCAGAGGCTTCGCCCGTGAAACCTTTGGTGCAGGAGCAGGCTTCGAAGCCTTAGGTTTCTTCAGCTTCTTTGGCTTCGGTGGTGCAGGCGCTTTGTCAAATTCAGCGTCGTCTGCAGGTTCATCCACGGCGGTCCCTTGAACCATAATATGAGTGATGAGACCTTCTAGGTTGTAGAAGGGCCCAACAAGATTGGGTCCAGCTTTGCGTGAGCCATCAGCACGAGGAGTAGAGGGACCTGGATTGAAGTTTAATCCCCGCGACTTCTTGTTTTCTTTGGCCGAGTTCCTGGCAAACTGAAGGTTGCGCTTGAATAGATTGTCATCACGACACCATAGCAATGACGATGGGTCTGCATCTGCAGGCTGTGGTCCACGGACCATGCAGGGATAGAAGCCTTGTTCAATGGCTTCAGCTCTGGACCTGGATTGAAGATTTCTGTATAGGATGTCTCCCCACGATCTCTTGATGGCATTCTTCTCAGCATACTCCTGGGTCACGAACCTGTACTTGAACCATTGTTCTACCCAATATCTTCGAATCCATTGGATTCGAGTTTTCCGCTGATTGTAGTCCTCCTCCGGATCTGTTTTGTACAACTCATAGAGGTCAGGAGGCAGATCTCTTGAGGTGTTACCATGGCGCTGTCTGCCACCCTTCCTTGCAGATTTTTCTAGTGCCATGAAGTTTAGACTGAAAGGCTTCAAAGCTGTCAAAGTCTTCCGTCTGCTGGTTAGACAAGAACTGGCTTCTGGAGAATTTATATGATGCTGTAAGAACTCTGCAAATGAATGCAGACTATGAGAACCAAGGGATTCTCCCACGGACATGTACCTGTGACAGCATTAAAGGTGCAAGGGAAGGGGAAGAGGTCATATGCATTCTCAGAAGATTTTTGAAGATAAATCAGTTTAGAAGACATTGACCTCATAGTGCGAAGACATTCACTCATAGGTAGAGAGTTGGTTCCAGATTTGTACGAATCCACGAATAAGTACAAGTGAGGAATCTAACTACTTTGTGAAGCATAAGTGAATATACTAGGCATGTTATGAGATGCAGTATGAGATAGATCCAACTTGTGGAACAGAAACTACTTGTGGTTGAAAAGGAAGAATCTATCGGATCAAAAGGACTGTAAGAAGGAGGTTTTATTTACCACACGAGGAACTGCTAGACAGAGTGGGAGAGGAGGCCGAGTAGCTCGATCATCCGTGCCCTAACTTGGCGACGAAGGACACCTACGTCGACTGCGGAGAAGACGATGTCCGCGGCCGGCGTGAGGATGGCGTCAGTGAGGTCGCAGCAGCTAAGCGCTTCATCGCCGGCGTCGTCGAGGGCTAGCGGTGGCGCTAGGGTTTGTGCGAGAGTGGAAGAAGATATAATGACTGTGCTGAGGCGTGTATTTATAGGGACAGGGACAACACGGTGTTATTACACAGGTGCCCCTGGCGGTTCACATCTGAAGGACACGTGGCTATCATGCAACACATTGGAGGTTGTTCCACGTTCCCACGCACGCCTGGATTGTCGGGTGGTCGTTCCCACTTCTCCAGGTTTGAGGTGGAAGGATTTAGCATTGAAAACAGATTAATGTTTGCCTCTGTGTCTTCTGCTGACAAGGACGCAGAGAAGACATTTTGATAGTGTCAATAGAATGCATATGATTTGGATAGATAGACTTAGGAAAGAAGCATAGAGGGGTTAGGGTCCGATCACATTCACTTAGTTCAAAAGATTCAGCAAGAAGCCATAGCTATAAGTGAATGTTGTAGAGGACAGAAACCAAATCAGTACGTTGAAGATAAACGTGAAGCCATGTTAACACTGAAGACAAACAGAAAGTGAAGACTTTGCAAATGTAACGCCATGTGAGAAACACTTCTTAGGGAAGAATTTGGTGGTGGCGTTACCCACCGTATAGGAAGTATTAGACCCAGACACGGCGCACAATTATCGTGGCGCTCCGAAGTCAAATTCCACATTAATGTATTCACACTCAGAATGTAAGTCTTCATTGATTGAAGACATACGTTACTTCGTGTGTTGCACATCTAAGTCATCAACATGCATAAGTGTTAGGAAGTGTGCCTGATCACATGACATTTGAGGATTCCAAGATATTTAGCTCACACCGTAACTTGCAAAACCTTTTCTCATCCAAGGGATTTGTGAAGATATCTGCCAATTGCTCTTCAGTGTTGACGTGTATGATATCAATATCTTCCTTCATGACATGATCTCTGAGAAAGTGATGACGAATTTCAATGTGCTTTGTCTTCGAGTGCTGAATTGGGTTGTTAGCAATCTTGATGGCGCTCTCGTTGTCGCAGTAGAGTGGCACTTGCTTCAGATGAATTCCATAGTCCTTGAGTGTTTGCTTCATCCATAGAAGCTGAGCGCAGCAAGATCTAGCAGCAATATATTCAGATTCAGCAGTGGAGAGAGATACACGGTTCTGCTTCTTTGAAGACCAACATACAAGTGATCGTCCCAGAAAGTGACATGTGCCTGATGTAGACTTGCGATCCACCTTGTCACCAGCATAATCAGCATCCGAGAATCCAACTAGATCAAACTCTGAGCCCTTTGGATACCATAATCCTAGTGTTGGGGTGTGAGCCAAATATCGAAGAATTCGCTTCACAGCTAAGTGATGCGATTCCTTTGGTGCCGCTTGGAATGGGCACACATGCAAACACTAAGCATGATATCTAGCCTAGATGCACATAAATAAAGCAAAGAACCAATCATGGAGCGGTATACCTTTTGATCAAACTCTTTACCATTGTCGTCGGGACCCAGATGGTGTTTAGCTGGCATTGGCATCGTGTAGCCTTTGTAGTCTTGCATTCCAAACTTCTTCAGGCAATCTTTGAGATATTTCTCTTGAGATATGAAGATGCCATTGCGTTGCTGTCGTATTTGAAGACCAAGGAAGAACTTCAGCTCACCCATCATGGACATCTGATATTGCTCTTGCATGATATATCCAAACTCATCACTGTATTTCTGGTTGGTGCAACCGAAGATAATGTCATCCACATATATTTGGCACACAAACAGTTCACCATCATATGTCTTCGTGAAGAGAGTGGGATCCACCGAACCAGGTTTGAAGCCTTTGCTCTTCAGGAAGTCTTTGAGTGTGTCATACCAAGCTCGAGGGGCTTGTTTGAGGCCATACAGTGCCTTGTTGAGCTTGTAAACCATGTCAGGATGTTTTGGATCTTCAAAGCCAGGCGGTTGTGCAACATACACTTCTTCTTCAATCTTGCCATTGAGAAAAGCGCTCTTCACATCCATTTGATAAGGAAGAATGTTATGATGATTTTCATAGGCCAGCAGTATGCGTATAGCTTCAAGCCTAGCCACAGGAGCAAATGTTTCATCGAAGTCAATTCCTTCAACTTGAGTGTATCCTTGAGCAACGAGACGAGCTTTGTTTCTGACAACTTGACCATGCTCATCTTGCTTGTTGCGATATATCCATTTAGTGCCTATGATATTGTGCTTATGAGGATCAGGACACTTGACCAGTTCCCATACATTATTCAACTCAAACTGTTGAAGCTCTTCTTACATAGCTTGAATCCATTCAGGTTCCATGAAGGCTTCATCAACTTTCTTAGGTTCAGATATTGAGACAAATGTGAAGTGCCCACAGAAATTCGCTAGTTGTGTTGCCCTTGAATGAGTGAGTGGACCTGTTGCATTGATGCTATCAATTATTCTCTCAATCTGTACTTCATTTGCAACACGAGGATGAACAGGACATAGATTTTGCTCTTGCTGATCATTGTCATCGTTAGAAGGATTGTCTTCAGGCTGAGAATTGTCTTCAGGTTGATCAGGTGCAGAGATGATGAGTTCCTCTTCAGGCTGAGCTTCAGACGGTATGATTTCTCCAGTTCCCATGAGCTTGATGGTTTCACTGGATGGAACTTCATCTAGCACATTTGGCAGTTGCTCTCTTTGCGAGCTGTTAGTCTCATCGAACCGCACATCCACATTTTCAACCACTTTATAGTGAAAGAGGTTGAAGACTCTGTAGGAGTGCGAGTCCTTTCCGTATCCAAGCATAAAACCTTCATGTGCTTTCGGTGCAAATTTTGAAGTGTGATGTGGATCCTTGATCCAGCACTTGGCACCAAATACTCTGAAGTAACTGACATTTGGCTTCTTACCAGTGAGGAGCTCATAGGATGTTTTGTTTAGAAGCTTGTGAAGATAAACACGGTTGATGATATGGCATGCAGTATCAATGGCTTCAGGCCAGAACTTTCTTGGAGTCTTGTATTCATCGAGCATCGTCCGGGCCATCTCAATAAGTGTTCTGTTCTTGTGTTCCACGACGCCATTCTGCTGCGGCGTGTACGGAGCTGAGAATTCATGAGAGATGCCCAAAGTATCAAGATAAGTGTCGAGGCCAGTGTTCTTGAATTCAGTGCCATTGTCACTTCTGATGTGCTTGATCTTGACGCCATAGTTGTTCATGGCTCGATTGGCAAAGCATCTGAAGACATCCTGCACTTCAGTCTTGTAGAGGATTATATGCACCCAAGTATATCTTGAATAATCATCAACAATGACAAAGCCATAGAGACAAGCAGTAGTAGTAAGAGTTGAGTAGTGAGTGGGACCGAAGAGGTCCATGTGGAGCAGTTCGAAGGGTTGAGTCGTTGTCATGATTGTCTTCGAGGGATGCTTGACCCTCGTCATCTTTCCTGCTTCACAGGCACCGCATAAGTGATCCTTCTTGAACTTGACGTCCTCGATGCCTATGACATGTTTCTTCTTTGCAAGAGTGTGTAAGTTCCTCATGCCAGCATGCCCTAGCCTCCGATGCCAGAGCCAGCATTCTGAAGCTTTTGCTAGAAGACATACGGCAAGCTGTGGTCCTGCTGAGAAATCTACCACGTACAAATCATCTTTCCGATACCCTTCAAAGACTAGAGACTTGTCAGATTCCATTAGAACAAGGCAACAATATTTTCCAAATATCACAATCATGTTTAAATCGCAAAGCATTGAGACAGACATTAAGTTGAAACCAAGAGATTCAACAAGCATCACTTTATCCATGTGTTGATCCCTTGAGATTACAACTCTACCTACACCCAATACCTTGCTTTTACCAGTATCAACAAATGTGATGTGACTCTTGTCAGATGGACGTAAAGTTGAGTCCATGAGAAGACTTCGCTTGCTAGTCATGTGATTAGTACACCCACTGTCAATAATCCATTCTGAAGTAGCTGGTGTCATACCCTACAGTGCAGTTAGGGGGATAGGCTTCACGAAGAGAATTTTGAAGCATAAACATTGACGAGCAAGTGGATTATGAAAGCTTAGATCGAGGTTAGGACTAATAGGGTAAGTAGCAAGCGATTCAGGAACAAAATACATAATAAGACCATTTGGGCATTTGATCTTGCGCCCTACAAGATGTTTAAGGTCCCCAGCAATAGCTTCAGACGAATTTGATTTTCAGCTGGAGACCCTTCCCTGCAAAAGAGAGTTAAGCTTTCTTAGCCACCCACATCTTCAAGGGTGGCTTCGAAGCAATGAGTCTAAGTGCAGCATCTGAGAACGTTGGCTTTGGAGCCCTAGCAAATAGTCTTGCAGGTGGACAATAGTACTCATAAGAATAAGCAGAGTAGTTCTTGGTCTTATGAACATGGCGGTTTGATGAAACGCGCTCATATTCATAGGCCTGAGTATGGTTTCTGTCGGTGTCAAAACTGGCGGATCTCGGGTAGGGGGTCCCGAACTGTGCGTCTAGGCCGGATGGTAACAGGAGGCAGGGGACACGATGTTTTACCCAGGTTCGGGCCCTCTTGATGGAGGTAAAACCCTACGTCCTGCTTGATTAATATTGATGATATGGGTAGTACAAGACTAGATCTACCACGAGATCAGAGAGGCTAAACCCTAGAAGCTAGCCTATGGTATGATTGTATGTTGTGATTGTTGTCCTACGGACTAAAACCCTTCGGTTTATATAGACACCGGAGAGGGTTAGGGTTACACAAGGTCGGTTACAAAGGAGGAGATATCCATATACGCATTGCCTAGCTTGCCTTCCACGCCAAGTAGAGTCCCATCCGGACACGAGACAAAGTCTTCAATCTTGTATCTTCATAGTCTAACAGTCCGGCCAATGGAGATAGTCCGGCTGTCCGGTGACCCCCTAATCCAGGACTCCCTCAGTAGCCCCTGAACCAGGCTTCAATGACGATGAGTCCGGCGCGCAGTATTGTCTTCGGCATTGCAAGGCGGGTTCCTTCTCCGAATACATCACAGAAGAATTTGAATACGAGGATAGTGTCCGACCCTGCAAAATAAGTTCCACATTCCACCGTACAGAGAATAATATTTTTGCAGATCTAATTTGCTGGCTTGTTTCGGCAGCATGACGTTATGTCATGGCCCGGTGATTATTCGAACCGTTTCTTTTAACCAGCTCCACACATAACGCGAGGTGGTTTCTTGAGACGTCTTGCTGAAGCGGAGATCGTGTTCCTCCAATTACGGGATTCTCATTAATGTGGTCATGGGTAACCCAACTGTGTCTAGGATTCCTAGATTATAGGCAAGTCCTAAACGGCTACGGAGAGGATGCTTGATATTCACCCTCTTTATAAAGGGACAAGGTTTTCGCTTTTTCCCTCTCGTGCTCAATCGAACCCTTCCCCCGCCTCGAGTTCTAACACCCAAATCCCAGGTTTAGGTGCTCCGGATCTTCAATCATGTCCGGATCCAGCCTTCAAGGCTGATGGATGCCCTCCTCCGTTACGGAAGAGGACATTAAGAAGTTGAGGGAGGCCAGATACCTGACCGCCGAGGTTTCGCATCGGCTGCCTGCTTGAGGGCAGATCGTCCCTACTCCTGAACCCAACGAGAACGTCGTGTTCGTCTCCCACTTCCTCCGAGGTCTAGGCCTCACTCTGGATCCCTTTGTCAGGGGTTTGATGTTCTATTACGGGCTAGATTTACATGATCTAGCCCCGGACTCCTTTCTCCAGATCTCGACATTTATTGTCGTGTGCGAGGCCTTCCTCCGCATTACCCCTCACTTCGGCTTGTGTCTCAAGACCTTTGAAGTGAAGCCGAAGATGATCGAGGGGCAACATGCAGCTTGCGGAGGTGCATCAATAGGCAAGATGGCAGGAGCTCCATGGCCGAAAGGTTCCTTCCCAGAGGTGTCCGAATTATGGCAGCGAGAGTGGTTTTACGTCACAGCTCCCAGAAGTGCCAAGTGGGCGGCTGCCCCTGCTTTCCGCTCGGGCCCCCCACCACAACTGATGTCATGGATTAGCAAAGGTCTGAGTTGTGGTCCAGCCAAGGACGTGCCTATACTGCAAAGCCGCATCCGAGATCTCTTCGAGGGAGATTTTAATTTGGTTGCAGTGATACAAGTTATGCTGGTTCGTCAAGTCCAGCCTTGTAAACACCGGCCGCTTCGCTTGTGGGAGTTCAACCCAGAGGGACCACGTGCCATTCAAAGTTTCCTCGGCCTGACGCACGAGGAGATGTACAAGTCATTCTTCGGACCTCAAGTAGAATGTCCGGATATTACCGAGGACGTGGGCCTGAGCAGTAATCGCGCCGCCGAACAAGTAAGAAATCCACTAGCCGAACACACTGTCTTTTATTCGAAGTTATTTCTGAGAGTTTGCTTTTTGACCAGGACTGGCTAACAAAGGCGAAGATGATTCGGTGTTTGGCCCCCCTCCCTGAGGGTTTGGAAAATCCGATATTGGAAAAGATGCTCGAGGTCACACCTTGCCGGGAGCCCTTGAAGGAAGATACAGAGCGGGATAATACGGGTGGACGCGGGCCCCCATCGCTGCCCGTTCCAACCGAGGGAACGAGCGTCTCCACAAAGGAGGACAACCGGGGGAGGAAAAGGACTGCTTCTGAGGATCCGGAAGCCGAAGCCTCCAAATGGGAGAAGAAGTCTCCCACAGAGGGTCCTGCCTCGGGGGGTGGTTTTGCCGCACAAAGTCCGCGGGGGGATCATCCCTCCAATGAGTCGTAAGTGATCCAAAATACTTTAATAGTAAAGGTATGCTATCTTTTTTCTGAGAGAATAACCACCGCATATATCTTGCAGTTCGGGCCTTAGCCCCTCTCAGCTGAGCTCGTCTTCGGGGGATCTTCTTCCAGAGATGATGGAGAGCGAAACACCTCCCCCAGACTCCTCCGCTCAAGAAGCGGGCGACCCCGAAGTGTCGTCACGGAGGGCCTCTCCGGATCCGGTGAGGCCAGAAGATAATCCCATAGACCCCCGAAGTCCCCAGCGTCCGGCTCCCGAAGAGAGCAGACAAAAGAGTCCGGCACCGTCCGGTGTGCGGTCGGACATTCTGAGGGAGTTGGTGGGGCGAGCAGCCATCTCAGAAGAACACCATATGCTGATGAGTACGGTGATGGAGGGAATCTCGTCCGCCGAAAGAGGATTACATGAAGCTTTTATGAGTCTACTGATGGGCTTTGAGGTACGTGAGATAATATGTGATAGTACTGCACATGTTAGGTGTGCCCTGTGTAGATAGTAGCCCCTGAGACTCTGGTTGTCGTCGAGAACATCGGCGAACAGCGGATCATATTCCCAGGAAATAACTAGACTGCCCCTATGTGCAGGTGGTGGAAGCTCCGGTGGCTAGCCGGACTAGTGAGTTTGCCAAATTAAAACGGCAACTGGATGCGGCAGACGCCGACATCGAGCTTGTTAACAAGAGGCTTGACGAGGCACAAGGTAAGTGTTATTATCTGGTGAACGCCACATAGTAAGAGCAGCATGATGCCAGTACCTTTAATATGTTGTGACTGCAGATGGAGCTGCCACCGTGGAAGCCTTGCGGGCAGAACTTGCCCGAGCCAAGGAACAAGCGAGGATTAGTAATGCGGCTGCTTTGAAGGCGGCCGAAGAGTTGAAAGCTGAGAAGGCCGCACATTGCGAGAGCCAAGAGAAGATGGCCAAGATGGCCGTAGAATTAAAAGACATTGCCCACCATTGCCGGGTCCTTGAAAAAGAAAACTGAGCGAAGGCAACGGACCTTGAGAAGGCCACGACGGCGGACAAAGACACCCGTTCTGTTGTGAGAGCGAAGGAGGAGCTGCGGGAAGCCGGGGATATTGCGGCTGGGAAACCCTTCATGTTACGGAGGAAGTTCGGAGATCCACGATATGCCCCTCTGGATCGGTTGTGGAGTTCGGCAGATGCGTATATGGATTTGGCGGCGAGCGCTGCCGATGCGGCCAAGTACTTCCAAGGTCAGATAGATCGTGAAGTGGACAAGTTGTTCTGGTCGCAATTCCACGTTCTAGAGCGTCCGCTTTCATTGACTGACCAGCTAGCCGAATGGGCCGAACTGAATAGGTTGTCCGGACTCGCCATGAGGTCTATTGTGGATCAGATATGGCCGGAAAAGCCAAAGCCGAACAGCTATTTTAGCTTAGTGCAGCAGTTCCTTGGTGCGGTGCCGCACATTAATGCGATGAAGAGGTCGGTGTGCATAGAAGGCTCGCGGATGGCCCTTGCCCGTGTTAAATCATACTGGACGGAGATGGACGCTACCACTGTTGCGGCGCAGGGTTCGGCCATAGGTCGAGTGGCTGCCGAGCATTTATTTCGAGGAGGTTCTTGAGGGTGCTCGTTTGATAGAGGCCCAGTGCTCGAAAAATATTATGTTTGAGTGATATGTATTCTCATTCTAAACACAATGCTTTTATGAAGTTTTTATAAGGCTATGTTTATACTTTTGCCTGAAAGTAGTATGATGCCTCCTGTGCGGTCGTTTATGTATACATGTGTATAACCTGAAAGATTGCAGCCGTCGGCTTCAACCCCCACGCATATAATGCGGAGGTGCTCACAAAAAACGCGTGTTCACACTTAACCCAACGTCTTGCTCCTATTAAGGAGGTGATAGCGTAGCGAACGAGGCAACCAGACTATAATGCTTTAACACTTTCACTTAGCCATAGGAGTTTGACAATGGGGCTACTAGATAGCCCCTGGTGGCTCCGCACTCTCCCGACTGCGGGGTGCGTACATGCCTGGCCGAAAAATGGCCCTTCGTTAAGGCGGAGGAATTCTAACATTCCGATAGGCCATCGAGTGGTTGACCAGTCTCACGCTATATCATGACAGTCAGTTTTCGGCTTTCTCTACTGAGGTGCTTGTCCGGATGAACCAGGGCACAATCGCAGTAGTTCTCCTAGTGCTACCTTAGCCGATAGAGCGGAACGTAAGGCACCAAAACACAGGAGCTGGGCAAACCCAACATTTGACCAAAGACAATGATTCGGAGCTGATGCATATAAGGCCAAACTCGCGACTCCGAACACTCCCTAAGGTATTCGGTCTTTATGGTATAAACCGGGCCTAAATAGTGCCCTTTGTAAGAAGCCCCTTGTGTCCAGGTACGTGCATTATTCTGACGTGCCCACATGCCAAGACGTCAGCATCCTTCTCAACTGTGCTGAGAATTCGGTGGATATGTATCAACAAGAGACAGTAAAAAAGGTTTACGCAGGGTCTTAATCTAAAAAGAATCCTTGGAGCGGGTCCCTGCTGCACGTCTGTGCCTGTGTCTCCGTTGTGCCGTATCCTGGACGGGTGTAGCACGATGATCATCTGTAAAAGAGAGGAACTTAGGTGAAAAAGTTGTCGTGCAAAAGGATAGTTTTTAAAGAAACCATATATAATTCAAGATGAGTAAAAATTGCCACTTGTCTGCGCGCGTTGAGCCCCTTGTATTTGTAATAGGGGTGCCACCATTGATCCGGTATGAATTACATATAGCTGCGCCGGACTCGTCTAACCGTGTCCGAGGTCTTGACAACCCGATAAATGCTTTAGTTGGTCAGGCCGTTTTTAGTGTGCGGCTGCCAAGGCAGTCGCACTCTCTTCGGCGCGCAAAGATCGCTTAATACTTCCGTTCATTGTAATGATGCCACGTGGGCCGGGCATCTTGAGTGTGAGGGAAGCGTAGTGCGGTATTGCATTGAAGCGAACGAAAGCTTCGCGTACGAGTAGTGCTTGATAGCCACTTTGGAACGGAGTGATGTGGAAGGTTAAATGTTTGCTACAGAAGTTATCGGGGAAGCCGAATATAACCTTTAGTAGCAGGGAGCCTGTGCAATGAGCCCCTGGGCCTGGCGTTACTCCTTTAAAGGTAGTATTGCTTTGGCAAATTTTTGTTGGGTCTATCCCCATTTCACGGATTGTATCCTGGTATATCAAGTTTAGACTGCTGCCATCGTCCATCAGGACTTGTGTGAAGTGGTATCCGTCAATTATTGGGTCTAATACTAGGGCAGCCCATCCTGCATGCCGGATACTTGCTGAGTAATCACGATGGTCGAAAGTGATCGGTTGAGACGACCAGTGGCAGGACTCCGTGGTGATAGGCCCTTGGGCATATTTTTCTGGGAGTGTCGTTTTGTTTCTTCCTTTGATCACGTGTAACACGTTTACTGTTTTGACTTCTGGTGGAAATTTCTTTTGTTCCCCAGTGTCTTGATTGAGAGGCTCGTCCTCGTCTTCGCTTGGTGTATCCTCACCCTTGTGTACGGCGTTGAGCTTGCCGGACTGCTTGAAGACCCAACATTCTCTGTGGGTATGATTAGTGGGTTTACCAGGGGTGCTATGGATCTGACATATTTGGTCCAGAATTTTGTTTAGGCTGGACAGTTCGTCTCTGGCGCCTTTAGAGGGCGGCTTTTGCTGACCTGGCCGAGAGCTTTTGAATCCAGCGTTTACTGTCGTGCTCTTCGTGCTGTCTTCTTTATTCCGGTGTTTGTTATTGCTGTTGTGCTGTGATTTCCCGGTTCCATCTCTATCTTCAGATGTACTGGGGTTGCTGGTGCTGCATCTGGCTAGCCAGCTGTCCTCACCCACACAAAAGCGGGTCATGAGGCTTGTTAATGCTGCCATTGTTCTCGGCTTTTCTTGGCCGAGGTGTCTGGCAAGCCATTCGTCACGGACGCTATGCTTAAAAGCTGCCAAGGCTTCGGCGTCCGGACAATTGACAACTTGGTTCTTTTTAGTAAGAAACCTGTTCCAAAGTTTTCGAGCTGACTCTCCGGGTTGTTGAGTTATATGACTCAAATCGTCCGCGTCCAGAGGTAGGACATAAGTCCCTTGAAAATTTGCCCGAAAAGCGTCCTCGAGCTCTTCCCAGCTTCCAATGGAGTTTTCGGGGAGGCTTTTAAGCCAGTGACGAGCTGGCCCTATGAGCTTGAGGGGTAAGTACTTGATGGCGTGGAGATCATCTCCTCGAGCCATATGGATATGGATGATATAGTCCTTAATCCAGACCCCAGGGTCTGTTGTTCTATCGTATGCCTCTATGTTTATGGGTTTGAATCCCTCTGGAAATTCATGGTCCAGCACCTCGTTGGTGAAACATAGGGGGTGTGCCGCACCCCTGTATCTGGGTGTACCGCGTTCTCGGATGTTTGTTGTGTTACATCGTATGCTGGGGCGCGCTTGCGTGGTCCATAGATGGATCTGGGTGCGCCGTCCTTTTGGTGCGAGCCCTCGTGTGTATCGCGTATTGGCTTGTGAGTGGCGTTGTTTGCCGCTCGATGTTGGCCGTGAGGTCGTCTATCTGGCCAGGTGGCTGTTTTGATTTTTGGTTGTGGGGGGTCTGGGGCCTCCTCATTGAATTCAGGTAGCAATTTCCGCTTTGGGTAGCTCTTGGTGGGGCGATTGTCGCCGTACTTCGCTGCTGTGTTGAGTACTTTACTCCATCTAATTTGGAGTGTGTCCTCCACAGCCTTGAGCCTTTGCTTCTGCTTTTTCAGACTCCTCGCGGTGGCAACAAGCCTTTGACGGGCATTATGCTGCTCCGGATGCATGTCCGGCGTTATGTCGTCCGGACTATTATCTTTGACAGATTTAGTTTGTTCAGTTTGATTCTCCGTATTGCCGTAGTCCGGCAGTGGTTCGCCCTGCTCCAACACTGGGTCTATATGATCGTTATTTCTGCCGTGGCGGGATTTGGGGCGGCGCTTGCACCACCGCTTTGACTACTTCTTGAGGGAACAAGCCTTCGGTGCGTCCTTCCGTTCCTCCTCGTCGTCTTCTTTTGGTGTGTCCACCATGTATACGTCATATGATGAGGTGGACGTCCAGCGCCCTGTGGGCGGTGGTTCCTCTTTGCCTCCCGCATCGTCGTCCATACCGTCGATGTCTTCGGAGTCGAAGTCGAGCATGTCGGTTGAGTCATCGACAGTAGCTATTAAGTGGGTGGTGGGTGGGCGTCGAATTTCTTCATCGTCCGCATCCCAATCCTGTTGGCATAATCCGGCCAGGGCTCTCCTGACAAAGAGAGAGACTTTAGTGAATTCAGAATGTTGCCAAAGGGCGAGTGCTGAAAGATATCCGCGGCGGTGAATTCCATGATCGGCGCCCAATCGGATTCGATTGGCAGGGGCGCGGATGGTTCGGAGTCCGGAAAAGAGTCCAACACATTGGAGTCACGGGCTGCGCAAAGGTTTAGACTGGTGTTCGGCTCGATCGCCGTTGAGACTACAGCCCTTGAGGCGGTGTCTAACCACCCGTCCTCGATTGGCGCAGTTGGCTCCGATCTAAGGGTCGGGGCTGATACGGGCGCGGCCTCTGGGGTACTGTTCGGCGGCAGAGCTAGGTCATACCCATCGCGACAGTGCGACGCGCCCGGCTGTGGCTCGAATTCGTCGAAGATCAAGTCTCCGCGGATGTCAGCCGTGTAGTTCAAACTTCCAAATCTGACCTGATGGCCAGGGGCGTAGCTTTCAATCTGCTCCAGATGGCCAAGCGAATTAGCCTGCAGTGCAAAGCCGCCGAATACGAAGATCTGTCTGGGGAGAAAAGTCTCACCCTGGACCGCATCGCTATCGATGATAGTAGGAGCCATCAAGCCTAACGGCAACGACACAGAGGAACTCTCAATGAAAGCACCAATGTCGGTGTCAAAACCGGCGGATCTTGGGTAGGGGGTCCCAAACTGTGCGTCTAGGCCGGATGGTAACAGGAGGCAGGGGACACGATGTTTTACCCAGGTTTGGGCCCTCTTGATGGAGGTAAAACCCTACGTCCTGCTTGATTAATATTGATGATATGGGTAGTACAAGAGTAGATCTACCACGAGATCAAAGAGCTAAACCCTAGAAGCTAGCCTATGGTATGATTGTATGTTGTGATTGTTGTCCTACGGACTAAAACCCTTCGGTTTATATAGACACCGGAGAGGGTTAGGGTTACACAAGGTCGGTTACAAAGGAGGAGATATCCATATACGTATTGCCTAGCTTGCCTTCCACGCCAAGTAGAGTCCCATCCGGACACGAGACGAAGTCTTCAATCTTGTATCTTCATAGTCTAACAGTCCGGCCAATGGAGATAGTCCGGCTATCCGGAGACCCCCTAATCTAGGACTCCCTCAGTTTCCCTGCAAAACATTTGCGTTAGTGCGACTCAGGTGAGTCCTTTGTCTGTATGAAGCCTTTGGACCATATGAAGCCTGTGGTCTGGGGTTTGTCTTCTTCACTTGTGGTGTCATAACGACATTCATAGGAAGATTCTCCAACCACTTTTTGGGCACCCAGACTTTCTTCATAGGTGGCCCATTCCTGCAGTTAGTACCAATATACCTGGCAAACACTTCACCATTCTGATTCTTAAACAGTTTATAGTTTGCATCATATGATGCATCAATAACAATGGGATTAGCACAAGTGAAGCCAGACAGGGTGGATGGATCCACTGAAGGTTCCTTTGAAGCAACCCATGTGGTTTTGGGGTACTGCTCAGGTTTCCAGTAAGAGCCATCAGCATTCATTTTCCTTTCGAACCCAAGACCCTCTTTCCTAGGGTTTTGGTTCAGGATCTGCCTTTTGAGGACATCACATAGTGTCTGATGCCCTTTGAGACTTTGTACATCCCTGTTTCAAGCAATGTCTTCAACCTAGCATTTTCATCAGCAATAGCAGTGGTATCCTCAGCAGAGGGGTTAGTTACCACATCAACAGTTGAATATATCGCAATAGTAGCAGCAGTAGAACATCCAGCAACAGAAGTAGCACTGTCACGCTCAATGCATTTAAGACATGGTGGTTCAAATCCTTCCTGAGCAGAACTGATCTGTTTGGCGCGAAGTGACTCGTTTTCCTTTTGAAGATCTTCATGAGCCGCTCTCAATTTCTCAAGATCTTGCTTCCTTTGAAGATAATCATAGGAAATCTTTTCATGAGTTGTTGAGAGCGTTTCATGATGACTTTCAAGTTCCTCATACTTAACATGAAGATTTTTTATGTCTTCAATTAAGGACTGAGATCGAGTCATTTCAGCATCTAACAGGTCATCACTTTTGTCTAACAGTTTTTGAATATGTTCCATAGCTTTCTGTTGTTCAGTTGCAATTTTAGCAACTGTTTTGTAGCTGGGTTTGGAACCACAATCAGAGTCATCTTCACTGGATGTTTGATAGTGAGTAGTGCGTGTGTTTACCTTGGCACCGTGTGCCATGAAGCAGTAGGTGGGAGCGGAGCAGTCCTTGTCATTTGCATCGGCGTCGGCGATGAAGCCATTGTCTTCAGTGTTGAAGATGGACTTGGCAACGTATGCTGTAGCCAGACTTGCAATGCCAGAATCGGACTCCTCCTCAGACTCCACCTCCGCCTCCTCAGAAGCGGACTCCTCCTCTGAATCCATTTCCTTGCCAACGAACACACGAGCCTTGCCAGATGAGCTCTTCTTGTGTGATGAAGACTTTGAGGAACACTTGGAAGAAGACTTTGAGTATTTCTTCTTCTTCTTGTCGTCAGAATCATACTCCTTTCTCTTCTTCTTCTTGTTGTTCTCATTGTCCCACTGCGGACACTCAGAGATATAGTGGCCAGGTTTCTTGCACTTGTGGCATGTTCTCTTCTTGTAGTCATGAGCAGAAGATTCATCATTCCTAGAGCTTGATCGTGGACTTTCTGAAGCCTTTCTTCTTGGTGAATTTTTGGAACTTCTTCACAAGCATAGCATGCTCCTTTCCAATGTCTTTAGGATCATCAGAACTGCTGTCAGATTCTTCTTCAGATGAGGAGACAGCTTTTGCCTTCAGGGCACGAGTTCGCCCATAGTTGGGATCGTAGATGTCTCTTTTCTCAGAAAGCTGAAACTCATGTGTGTTGAGCCTTTCAAGTATGTCAGACGGATCGAGTGTCTTGAAGTCAGGACGTTCTTGAATCATCAGGGCTAGGGTGTCAAACGAGCTGTCAAGTGATCTCAGGAGTGTCTTGACGACTTCATGCTTGGTGATCTCAGTAGCGCCAAGGGCTTGAAGTTCATTTGTGATGTCAGTGAGTCGATCAAACATGAGCTGAACATTCTCATTGTCGTTTCTCTTGAAGCGGTTGAAGAGGTTGTGAAGGACACTGATTCTTTGATCTCTCTCGGTTGAGACGCCTTCGTTGACCTTGGAGAGCCAGTCCCAGACTAGCTTAGATGTTTCCAGAGCACTCACACGGCCATACTGTCCTTTGGTCAGATAACCACGAATGATGTTCTTGGCATTGGAGTCCAGTTGAACGAACTTCTTGACATCAGCAGCGGTGACTCCTTCACCAGCCTTGGGAACGCCATTCTTGACGACATACCAGAGGTCGACATCAATGGCTTCAAGATGCATGCGCATCTTATTCTTCCAGTAGGGATATTCAGTTCCATCAAAGACTGGGCACGCAGTGGAGACTTTGATTATCCCTGCAGTCGACATAGCTAAAACTCCAGGTGAATAAACCGAATCACACAGAACAAGGGAGTACCTTGCTCTGATACCAATTGAAAGTGCTAGTGATGGACTAGGGGGGGGGGAATAGGTGATTTTTAAGAAAATCTTCAAAACATGGGAGTTTCGAAGACAAACAATAGAAATAAACCTATTACCATGCAGCGGAAGGTAGACTACACTAAGCAAGCCATAGTCAAGTATTCAATGAAGTGAAAGCACAACAACTAATGGCAGCTAGGCAGTATGGATCAGGTAGGAAGATAGTATGAAGCCAATCAGAACAACAAGTCACTCAGTGAAGACAAAAGATAATGCAAATAGACAATGACTTCACAAGGACCAACTGTAAATAAAGAGATGGGAAGGATAGAACCAGTGACTTGTTGAAGACAATGATTTGTTGGACCAGTTCCAGTTGTTGTGACAACTGTACGTCTGGTTAGGGAGGCTAAGATTCAACTCACAAGACCATGTCTTCACCTTATTCCCCTTGAGCCAAGGACACCCAGTCCTCGCCCAATCACTCTGGTAAGTCTTCAAGGCAGACTTCCAAACCTTCACAGACTTGGTTCACCGGCGATCCACAATGACTCTTGGATGCTCAGAGCGCGGCGCCTAACCGGCTGGAGGATTCACAGTCCTCAAGTGTAATAAGTCTTCAGATCACACAGACAGGAAGACTTAAGTGATGCCTAACACTCTTTGGCTCTGGGTGTTTAGGGCTTTATCCTCGCAAGGAATTCTCTCTCAAAGGCTTCGAGGTGGGTTGCTCTCAAACGACAAAAGCCGTATACTAACTCTGAGCAGCCAACCGTTTATGGTTGTAGGGGGTGGGCTATTTATAACCACTAGGAAACCCGACCTGATTTGTCTGAAATGACCCTGAGTCACTAAGGAACTGACACATGTTCCAACGGTCAGATTTCAAACACACACGACAACTTTACTTGGGCTACAAGCAAAGCTGACTTATCCAACTCTGGATAAGATTTGCTCTCATAGTCTTCGCTCGAAGACATAGGATTTTGGTCAAGCATCACTTCAGTCATTCTGACTGGTTCACTTGGACCCCACTTAGGAGTACGGTGGTTCCTATGACTCGACAAATAAGAAAAAGAACGACGAAACAACTAAGTCTTCGCGCTCCATAGTCTTCACGCGATGTCTTCTCTTGTCATAGTCTTCAATGTGAATATCTTCACATACCACCTTTGACTTTAATGTCTTCATACATTTTTAGGGGTCATCTCTGGTAGGAAAACCGAATCAATGAGGTGCTTCTACCTGTGTTATCCTGCAATTCTCACAAACACATTAGTCCCTCAACCAGGTTTGTCGTCAATACTCCAAAACCAACTAGGGGATGCACTTACAAGTTCTTTGAGAGCGTAGAGAATGTCTCGTCGTGTCCAAAATGTCCCATTAAGCCTCCTCCATGAGATTCCTGCAAAAGCAACAAACAAAGAGAAGACTCGGGGGATGCAAAGTTTGTTAGCTCTCATAACATCATTTGATGTAATAGCGTTCCCAAGATGTGGCGTCAAACACTTGGCATAAGGAGTAGCAAAAGTAGGATCATGCTCATACAAGTTTTGATATGCTCAAAGCCAATGACATCCAATTCAAGTTGAGTAACAAGCATGCATATGCGAAGGGCATCCGCCACAATGTTTTCCTTACCTTTAATGTACTTGATGACATAAGGAAAAGACTCAATAAATTCACTCCATTTAGCATGACGCTTGTTCAACTTGGTTTGGCCCTTAAGATACTTGAGTGTTTCATGATCGGTATGAATGATAAACTCATGAGGGCGAAGATAGTGTTCCCATTCATGCAAAACGACTAAAGCATAGAGCTCTTTGTCATAGATGGGGTAATTGAGTTGCGCCGGAGAAGTTTCTCACTAAAGTAAGCTATGGGGCGCTTCTCTTGCGTTAACACACCTCCTATGCCATTACCACTAGCATCGCAATGAATCTCAAAGGGTTTGTCAAAGTTGGGTAAAGCAAGCAGGGAGCATGAGTAAATTCTTAAGCTCATTGAAAGCGGTATCTTGGGATGGTCCCCAAACAAAAGGCGCATTCTTCTTGCTCAAAGCATGCAAAGGCGAAGCAATGGTGCTAAAATCTTTCACAAAGCGACGATAGAAACCCGCAAGGCCAAGAAAGCTATGCACTTGTTGCAAATTAGTTGGTTGTGGCCAAGTCTTAATAGCATTGATCTTGGACTCATCAACATGAACACCCTTAGAAGAAACAAAAAAACCCAAGAAAATGAGCTTGTCAACGCCAAAAAGGCATTTCTCCATATTAGCATAGAAATGCTCTTTTCGAAGAGTTTGCAAAACGGTTCGAACATGGGTGACATGATCTCTATGAGATTTTCTATAAACAAGGATATCATCAAGGTATACTGAAAGTGCGTTATATCGACTAGAGGGGGGGTGAATAGGCGATTTTTATGAAAGTCTTCAAAACGTGGGAGTTATGAAGACAAACAGCGAAGATTTTGCCTATTACTATGCAGCGGAAGTTAGATTACACTAGGCAAGCCATGGTCAAGTATTCAATAGAGTGAAAGCACAAAGACAAACAACTGCAGTGTAATAAGGATCAGGTAGGAAGAAGTTATGAAGCCAAACAGATCATACATTCACGTTGTGAAGACAAAAGATAGAGCAAGCATGCAATGGCTTCACAATGAGTAACAGTAAGAAAAAGGAAGTGAAGATGAAACCGGTGACTCATTGAAGACAATGATGTGTTGGACCAGTTCCAGTTGCTGTGACAACTGTACGTCTGGTTGGAGCGGCTAGGTATTTAAACCTTAGGACACACAGTCCCGGACACCCAGTCCTGAACACGCAGCTCAGGACACCAAGTCCTCACAGTATTCTCCTTGAGCTAAGGTCACATAGTCCTCTCCCAATCACTCTGGTAAGTCTTCAAGGTAGACTCCCAAACCTTCATAGACTTCGTTCACTCGCAATCCACAATGTCTCTTGGATGCTCTAAACGCGACGCCTAACCGTCTGGAGGATTCATAGTCCTCAAGTGTAATAAGTCTTCAGATCACACAGACAAGAAGACTTAAGTGATGCCCAATGTTCTCTGGCTTTGGGTGGTTAGGGCTTTTCTCCTCGCTAGGAATTTTCTCTCAAAGGCTTCGAGGTGGGTTGCTCTCAAATGACAAAAGCCGTGCACTGAAATCTGAGCAGCCAACCGTTTATGGTTGTAGGGGGTGGGCTATTTATAGCCACTTGGCAACCTGACCTGGTTTGTCCGAAATGACCCTGGGTCACTAAGGAACTGACACGTGTCTCAACGGTCAGATTTCAAACTCTCATGGCAACTTTACTTGGGCTACAAGAAAAGCTGACTTGTCCGGCTCTGGACAAGATTCGCTCTCATTGTCTTCACTCGAAGACATAGGTTTTTGGTTTAGGCATCACTTCAGTCATTCTGACTGGTTCTCCTGGACCCCACTTAACAGTACAGTGGTTCCTATGACTCAACACAAAAGAAAAAGAACTACGAAAGTTCTAAGTCTTCGAGCTCCATAGGCTTCATAACGTGTCTTCTTTTGTCATAGTCTTCAATGTGAATATCTTCATATACCACCTTTGGCTTCAATGTCTTCATACATTTTTAGGGGTCATCTCTGGTAGTAACACCAAATCAATGAGGGACTTCTACCTGTGTTATCCTGCAATTCTCACAAACACATTAGTCCCTCAACTAGGTTTGTCATCAATACTCCAAAACCAACTAGGGGTGGCACTAGATGCACTTACAATCTCCCCCTTTTTGGTGATTGATGACAAACTAGTTGAAGTTTTCAACGGGGAATATTGTCTGTGAAATTGTAAAGTATAAGGAATTGTCTTCATAAGTTTCAAGGGCTCCCCCTGAAGATGTGCATATAAGTTAATTTGCTTTTGGAATGCAAATGCACATGGCAGGTTGTACTTGTGGAGATCCAATTCAGCTTATGATGACAATCCACTATGCATGTGAAAGTATATGAAGATAATGACATGCATAATGGAAAATGGACTTCTGCAGAATGAGATAAGTGCGGAATTTATCTTCGCACATGTGGAATTTATCTTCACAAACAGGGTGGCAAACAAGTAGCAGACGACCATCGAGTTTTAGTGTTCCAACTCAAAGAACCAAATGAAGCAAAAACGAGAGTTGTAAGCACGAAGAAAAATATAGCAAAACATAAGGCAACCGCCCATATGGACCCGCTTGAAGACTATCAACCCATATGCTTCTCCCCCTTTTGTCAGCAAGGACCAAAAAGGTTTGAAGACATAGAGTGTCTACTCGTTCCCAGGAGCAGGAGGGTCGTTGGAGGTGTTTGGCGGTGCAGAGGAGCTTGGAGGTGCTGAAGCAGGTGGCGGTGATGTAGCATCGTCTTCTTCATCAATGATTCTGGCAGTGACTGTGGCAGCAGATGAAGAAAACTCAGAGTCTTCAAGTGATGGTGTGTTGCGCATCACAGCCCTTCTAGGAGGTGTGGTGTCAAACTTGAATCGCTCAGTGAAGCCATCCTCTTCAAGTTCAGCTTCAGTACACATCATTGATAGCCCTTTCCATGTACGACGACAGGTTTCATGAGTGACGAAAGCATTCTTGGTGGCAAGATTTCGAAGACTATTAACAATCACCAAGAGGCTTTTCATCTGACGCTTTAGCCAGTCGTGATGCCTATCTTGTTTTTGATGAAGGGCCACAAGAAGCTCTCGGTTATTGAGAACACGAGCACGCTTCTTGGGTCTGGAAGCAGTTGCACTATCAGTGGCTTCAGTTGAAGCAGGGTGTGGCGCACGTGTAGTGCCAGCCAAAGGATACACCCTGGAGATGGCTTCAACACCTTCATCGTTTTGAGTGAAGCTCTGGTGTTCTGCATTCTGAAGACTCAAAGGTTGCTTGGCAGGCTCAGGATATATAGCTTCAGCAGAGGTATCCACATCTGGCAAGAAGATCCGATGGTTGCGGGCTGAGGGTTGATATGAGATCGCAGAGTGAAGCTTGATCAGTCTCATTACCCAAGGAGCATAGAACTTTAAACCAAACAGATCTGAGCCTGATGCAGCGAGTTGGCGTATGAAGAAATCCTGTGCGTTGAAGCATTTGCCATGAAGGATACAGAATATCAGAGTCTTCATTGCACCCTCGATCTTGGCATTTGGAGAGTGCCCTTTAATAGGCCAGAGAGTCTGCCGGATAATGTGATAGATGGTTCTGGGCAGGTACTCAAATGTCTTCAACAAAGAACTCTGTTGGATAAGGAGCATCGTGGGGCAATGGCTTCATCATGGAGAGCATCTGACTCATATTTGGTTCAGGCCTCTGGAATATGCTCTCAAGAGCTTCAGTGTGTAGTGGACAGCCTTCCTCGAAGAGTTCGCCAGGAGTGGGCAGGCCGGTGAGCTCAATGATATCGAATGCATTGGCTTCGTGATGGACATTGCCGGTCATCCACTCCAGGGCCCAAGTCTTCGGATCTCTGTTGTATCCTTTGATGTGTAGGGTGGCATAGAATTGCAACAGAAGCTCTTCATTCCAGTGCTCTTCATCAGTTATAAACTGCAGCAGACCCACTTGCTTGAAGCAATCCAGCGCTTCCTCTAAGCAGGGCAGACCAGCAATGGCTTCAACATCAAGGCGCTTGTGTGGGAAGATGCGACCTTGGTTGTATAGGATGCATGAATAGTAGCTGCGCTGAGGATAGCTCCAGAACCTATCTGATGAAATCCTTTCCCTTGAATAGGGGTTCTTGGAGCTGTTGAAGAACGTATTGTCTGCCTTGAAGCTATTGATGTCAAAGGAGCCAGGTGCTGATGCAGGACCTGGGAACCTTGGCAGCCTTGGGACTGGCTTCTGGACATGAGGCCTGTGCTCAACATGGTAATCAAATTAAGGACCTGCAGCAGACTCAGGAACAGAAGTGTCTGGATCAGTAGCTTCGCTGTCTGCTGAAGCTTTTGGTGGGGAGGGCTCCACATTGGCTTCAGTGTTGGTTGTGGCAGCCTCAACATTTTCAGCCTCTGCTTGACTAGCTGGAGGGTCAGTCACAAGCACGTTCTCCTAGAGAACTTCTTCTTGGTGGAGCATAGGAGTAGGCTCTTGTGGTGCGTCTTCTGCGGCTGATGCAGCCGGAATGTCTTCAGCATAGACTTGAGGCCTTGGACCTTTGCGAAGCCTGTGGAATGCAGACGACGCCTGTGGGGTTGGAGTGGGCTGGGCCTCATTGTCTTCTTCCTCTTGAGGGCGATCCGCCCATGACGCATCTTGTGCAATTGGCGTCAGAGGACGACCAATGCTGATGAGCTCGCTTTGTTCATACTGAGGAAGGGCTGCATCATCTTGTACATTATCCTGATGACCAATGTCTTCAGCAGCAATGGGGTCGGCTGCTGGTATGTCTTCAGCTTCAGGAGCCTCTGTGGAAGCAGGCTCATGAACTGTCAGTTGTCGTTCTGTGTTGGGGTGAACCATAGAGATAGGTTCAACTATCAAGGGCTCTGTGGGAGCAGCCCGAGATTTCTTGATCTTTCGCTTCTTCTTGCTAGGGGCAGTAGGAGAGGCTTTAGAGCTTTTCCTTTTCCTGGCTTCAGCCTCAGCAGTTCTTGTCTTCTTGAGCTCTGAAGCTGTTGACTGGCTCTTTGGCTTCGAGCCAGTCGTTGCAGTTGGGAAGACAATTGGAACTGCTTCTTGCCTAGGTGCCTCTGGTTCAGCCATAGCAGGCTTCTTCTTCTTCTTCTTCGCGGCCATCTTGGGGTCGATGCCAGGACGCCCAAGTGCCTTGCGCTTCTCAGCCTCATTGTAGGCTTGTACACATCTTTCAGCCAAAGACTTCATCCGCTCACGTGAGCCCTGAGCTTCTGCACGCTTCTTCAGAGAATTTTCCTTGAGCTCATGCAACATGGTCTTGAAGCTCTTCACTTCTTGCACGCTGAGCTTGGCCATATTCTTCTTGAACTGAGCCTTTTCATGATCAATTTTTTGCTTCAGTTCAAAAATGCGCTGGGCAATGGCAAGTTCTGAAGCAATTGCGCCTTGGAAGGCGACACTGAGGCCAACAGGCAGCTGCAGATCTTCGAAGCTGATGTTTGGTGTGGTAAACCATTCGTCGATGAAGTTGTGGATGATGGCGACATCAAAGAGAGGCAAATTGTTGAAGATTTCAGCTTCTTCTTTGCTCTTGATGAGCTGCTCTAGAGCGTCATCTCCAAGATCTTCATCACTTGACAGATCAATGGCTTCGCTGTGCAGAATGGCAGCAGCTGTGAGCTCTTTGCCGTTGTGTGGCTGAGGCAACTTGGCCTTCTGGGGCTTGGAGACGCGGGATACGTCTTCAGACTGCACACTGTCTTCAGGAGGTGCAGTTGCCAATGGCTTCGCCCTTGAGATTTTTGATGAAGGGTCTGGCTTTGAAGCTTTTGGCTTCTTCGACTGCTTTGGCTTCGGTACAGCAGGAGCTTCATCAGACTCAGAGTCAGCTGGAGGGTCATTCACGGCAGTCCCTTGGACTAATATGCGGGTGATGAGGCCCTCAAGATTGGCATACGGACCGATGATATTGGGTTCTGCGTAGCGTGTGCCATCTGCCCTTGGTGCTGAGGGACCAGGGTTGAAGTCTAACCCCAACTTCTTCTTGTTCTGCTTCGCTGATTGTTGGGCAAACTGGAAGTTGCGCTTGAATAGATTGTCGTCACGACACCAAAGTAGTGACGACGGATGTGCATCATCAGGCTGTGGCCCACGAACCATGCATGGATTGAAGCTTTGGGCAATAGCTTCATCTCTGGACCTGGGTACAAGGTTTTTGTATAAGATGTCTCCCCACGGTCTTTTGATGGCACTTTTCTCAGCATACTCTTGGGTTGTGAAGCGGTATTTGAACCATTGTTTAGCCCAATAGCGTCGAATCCATTGGATTCGGGTCTTGCGCTGCCCATAATTCTCTTCAGGATCTGTTTTATACATTTCTGCCAGGTCTTCAGGCAGATCTTTGGAAGTTCCTTCACGTCGCTGTCTGCCCCCTTCCTTGCTGCTGCTTCTGAAGCCATAAACTTTAACTTGAAAGGCTTCAAAACTTTCAAAGGCTTCAAAGGCTTTCTTTTGCTGGACCAACAGGAACTGGCTTCAGGAGAATTTATGTGATGCTGTAGGAATTCTGCAAATGAATGCAGACTATGAGAACCGAAGGATTCTCCCACGGACATGTACCTGTGACAGCATTAAGGTGCGAGGGAAGGGGAAGAGGTCATATGCATTCTCAGAAGGTTTTGAAGATTAATCAGTTTAGAAGACATTGACCTCATCGTGCGAAGACATTCACTCATAGATAAGAAGTTGGTTCCAGATTTGTACGAACCCACAGATCAGTACAAGTGAGGAATCTAACTACTTCATGAAGCACAAGTGAATATACTAGACATGTTATGAGATGCAGATTGAGAGATCTAAATTGTGTGAAGATAAACTTCTTATGGTAGAAAGTGACAGAACCATGAGATCAAAAGGGGCTATAAAAAGAAGTTTTATTTACCACACTTGGAACTACTAGACGGAAGTGGGAGATGATGCCGAGCAGTTCAGTCCTCCGTGCCCTAACTTGGCGACGGAAGACACCTACGGCGATGGCGGAGAGAACGATGTCCGCGGTCGGCGTGAGGACGGCGTCGGAGAGGTTGCGGCAGCGAAGCGCTTCGTCGCCGGCGTCGTCGAGAGCTAGTGGTGGCGCTAGGGTTCGTGCGAGGGTGGAAGAAGGAGATAATGACCGCGGTAAGTGTGAATTTATAGGCACAGGGGCGGCACTGTGCTATTACAAAGGTGCCCCTGGCGATTCGCATCTGAGGAACGCGTGGCCTGTTTGCGGATGTTTGGGGTTTGTTCCACGTCCCACGCACGCCTGGATTGTCGGGCGGTCGTTCCTGCTTCTCCGGATTTCACGTGGATAAATGAGCATTGAAAACGGACTTAAATGTTGTCTTTGTGTCTTCTGCTGACAAGGACACAAAGAAGACATTCGACAGTTTCAATAGAATGCATATGACTTGGAGAGATAGAGTTTGAGATCGAAAGCATAGAGAAGTTTGGGGTCCGATCACATTCACTTAGTTCAAAAGATTCAACCAAGAAGACATAGCTATAAGTGAATGTTGTAGAGGACAAAACACTAGTATGTATACATCTATATAATCAATGTAGTGAAGATAATCATGAAGACATGTTGAGTTTGAAGCCAAACCAAATGTGAAGACATTGCAAGGTAACGCCTTGAGTGAAACACTTCAAAATAGAACGTTTGGTGGTGGCGTTACCCACCGTATAGGAAGTATTAGACCCAGACACGTCGCACAATTATCGTGGCGCTCCGAAGTCAAATTCCACATTAATGTATTCAGACTTAGAATGTATGTCTTCATTGATTGAAGATATACTTTACTTCGTGTGTTGCACATCTAAGTCATCAATATGCATAAGGGTTAGGATGTGTGCCTGATCACAGGACATTTGAGGATTCCAGGATATTTAGCTCACACCGTAACTTGAAAAATCTCTTCTCATCCAAGGGCTTGGTGAAGATATCTGCCAATTGTTCTTCAGTGTTGACGTGTATGATATCAATGTCTTCCTTCACAACATGATCTCTGAGAAAGTGATGACAAATTTCAATGTGCTTTGTCTTCGAGTGCTGAACTGGGTTGTTGGCAATCTTGATGGCACTTTCATTGTCGTGGTAAAGTGGTACTTGCTTCAGATGAATGCCATAATCCTTGAGTGTTTGCTTCATCCACAGAAGCTGAGCGCAGCAAGATCCAGCAGCAATGTATTCAGATTCAGCAGTGGAGAGAGATACACAGTTCTGCTTCTTTGAAGACCAACATACAAGTGATCGTCCCAGAAAGTGACATGTGCCTGATGTAGAATTGCGATCAACTTTGTCACCAGCATAATCAGCATCCGAAAATCCAACCAAATCAAACTCTGAGCCCTTTGGATACCATAATCCTAGAGTTGGGGTGTGAGCCAAATATCGAAGAATTCACTTCACAGCTAAGTGATGCGACTCCTTTGGTGCCGCTTGAAATCGAGCACACATGCAAACACTAAGCATAATATCTGGCCTAGATGCACATAAATAAAGCAAAGAACCAATCATGGAGCGGTATACCTTTTGATCGAACTCTTTACCATTGTCGTCAGGACCTAGATGATGTTTGGCTGGCATTGGTGTTGTGAAGCCTTTGCAGTCTTGCATACCGAACTTCTTCAGGCAATCTTTGAGATACTTCTCTTGAGATATGAAGATGCCATTGCGTTGTTGTCGTATTTTAAGACCAAGGAAGAACTTCAGCTCCCCCATCATGGACATCTGATATTGCTCTTGCATCATATATCCAAACTCTTCATTGTACTTCTGATTGGTGCAGCCAAAGATAATGTCATCCACATATATTTGGCACACAAACAGTTCACCATCATATGTCTTCGTGAAAAGAGTGGGATCCAGGGAACCAGGTATGAAGCCTTTGCTCTTCAGGAAGTATTTGAGTGTGTCATACCAGGCCCTAGGGGCTTGTTTGAGGCCATACAGTGCCTTGTTGACCTTGTATACCATGTCAGGATGTTTTGGATTTTCAAAGCCAGGCGGTTGTGCAACATACACTTCCTCTTCAATCTTCCTCTTCAACATTCACTTAGCAGTACGGTGGTTCCTATGACTCGACAAATAAGAAAAAGAACGACGAAACAACTAAGTCTTCGCGCTCCATAGTTTTCACGCGATGTCTTCTCTTGTCATAGTCTTCAATGTGAATATCTTCACATACCACCTTTGACTTTAATGTCTTCATACATTTTTAGGGGTCATCTCTGGTAGGAAAACCGAATCAATGAGGGGCTTCTACCTGTGTTATCCTGCAATTCTCACAAACACATTAGTCCCTCAACCAGGTTTGTCGTCAATACTCCAAAACCAACTAGGGGATGCACTTACAAGTTCTTTGAGAGCGTAGAGAATGTCTCGTCGTGTCCAAAATGTCCCATTAAGCCTCCTCCATGAGATTCCTGCAAAAGCAACAAACAAAGAGAAGACTCGGGGATGCAAAGTTTGTTAGCTCACATAAGATATCCATATTTGATGTAATGGCATTCCCAAGAGGTGAGCGTCAAACACTTGGCATAAGGAGTAGCAAAAGTAGGATCATGCGCATACAATTCTTTGATATGCTCAAAGCCAATGACCTCCAATTCAAGTTGAGTGACAAGCATGCATATGCGAGAAGGGGAATCCGCCACAATGTTTTCCTTACCCTTAACGTACTTGATGACATAAGGAAAAGACTCAATAAATTCACTCCATTTAGCATGACGCTTGTTCAACTTGGTTTGGCCCTTAAGATACTTGAGTGTTTCATGATCGGTATGAATGATAAACTCATGAGGGCAAAGATAGTGTTCCCATTCATGCAAAACACGGACTAAAGCATAGAGCTCTTTGTCATAGATGGGATAATTGAGTTGCGCGCCGGAGAGTTTCTCACTAAAGTAAGCTATGGGGCGCTTCTCTTGCGTTAACACACCTCCTATGCCATTACCACTAGCATCACAATGAGTCTCAAAGGGTTTGTTAAAGTTGGGTAATGCAAGCATGGGAGCATGAGTAATTAAGCTCATTGAAAGTGGTATCTTGGGATGGCCCCCAAACAAAAGATGCATTATTCTTGCTCAAAGCATGCAAAGGCGAAGCAATGGTGCTAAAATCTTTCACAAAGCGACGATAGAAACCCGCAAGGCCAAGAAAGCTATGCACTTGTTGCAAATTAGTTGGTTGTGGCCAAGTCTTAATAGCATGATCTTGGACTCATCAACACGAACACCCTTAGAAGAAACAAAAAAACCCAAGAAAATGAGCTTGTCAACGCCAAAAAGGCATTTCTCCATATTAGCATAGAAATGCTCTTTTCGAAGAGTTTGCAAAACGGTTCGAACATGGGTGACATGATCTCTATGAGATTTTCTATAAACAAGGATATCATCAAGGTATACTGAAAGTGCGTTATATCGACTAGAGGGGGGGTGAATAGGCGATTTTTATGAAAGTCTTCAAAACGTGGGAGTTATGAAGACAAACAGCGAAGATTTTGCCTATTACTATGCAGCGGAAGTTAGATTACACTAGGCAAGCCATGGTCAAGTATTCAATAGAGTGAAAGCACAAAGACAAACAACTGCAGTGTAATAAGGATCAGGTAGGAAGAAGTTATGAAGCCAAACAGATCATACATTCACGTTGTGAAGACAAAAGATAGAGCAAGCATGCAATGGCTTCACAATGAGTAACAGTAAGAAAAAGGAAGTGAAGATGAAACCGGTGACTCGTTGAAGACAATGATGTGTTGGACCAGTTCCAGTTGCCGTGACAACTGTACGTCTGGTTGGAGCGGCTAGGTATTTAAACCTTAGGACACACAGTCCCGGACACCCAGTCCTGAACACGCAGCTCAGGACACCAAGTCCTCACCATATTCTCCTCGAGCTAAGGTCACATAGTCCTCGCCCAATCACTCTGGTAAGTCTTCAAGGTAGACTCCCAAACCTTCACAGACTTCGTTCACTGGCAATCCACAATGTCTCTTGGATGCTCTAAACGCGACGCCTAACCGTCTGGAGGATTCACAGTCGTCAAGTGTAATAAGTCTTCAGATCACACAGACAAGAAGACTTAAGTGATGCCCAATGTTCTCTGGCTCTGGGTGGTTAGGGCTTTTCTCCTCGCTAGGAATTTTCTCTCAAAGGCTTCGAGGTGGGTTGCTCTCAAACGACAGAAGCCGTGCACTGAAATCTGAGCAGCCAACCGTTTATGGTTGTAGGGGGTGGGCTATTTATAGCCACTTGGCAACCCGACCTGGTTTGTACGAAATGACCCTGGGTCACTAAGGAACTGACACGTGTCTCAATGGTCAGATTTCAAACTCTCATGGCAACTTTACTTGGGCTACAAGCAAAGCTGACTTGTCCGGCTCTGGACAAGATTCGCTCTCATTGTCTTCACTCGAAGACATAGGTTTTTGGTTTAGGCATCACTTCAGTCATTCTGACTGGTTCTCCTGGACCCCACTTAACAGTACGGTGGTTCCTATGACTCAACACAAAAGAAAAAGAACTACGAAAGATCTAAGTCTTCGAGCTCCATAGGTTTCATAACGTGTCTTCTTTTGTCATAGTCTTCAATGTGAATTTCTTCATATACCACCTTTGGCTTGAATGTCTTCATACATTTTTAGGGGTCATCTCTGGTAGTAACACCGAATCAATGAGGGACTTCTACCTGTGTTATCCTGCAATTCTCACAAACACATTAGTCCCTCAACTAGGTTTGTCGTCAATACTCCAAAACCAACTAGGGGTGGCACTAGATGCACTTACATATACCACAACAAATATACCAATGTAAGGGCAAAAGACATGATTCATAAGACGCATAAAAGTACTCGGTGCTTCTGAGAGACCCGTAGGCATGACTAACCACTCATACAAGCCAAACTTAGTTTTGAAAGCGGTTTTCCATTCATCACCATCTTGTATGCGTATTTGATAGTAACCACTCTTGAGATCTATTTTCGAAAATATAGTGGCACCACTAAGTTCATCAAGCATATCATCAAGGCGTGGAATGGGATACCTATAACGAACGGTGATAGCATTGATAGGTCTACAATCGGAGCACATGCGAAAGCTACCATCTTGTTTTGGCACAAGAATGACCGGGACGGCACAAGGGCTCAAATTTCACGCACATGTCCATGGTCTATGAGATGCTTTACTTGCCTTTGTATTTCTTTGGTTTCTTCGGTGTTGACACGGTAAGGAGCTTTGTTCGGAAGCGGTGCTCCGGGGATGAGATCGATGCAGTGCTCAATGCCTCGTAGTGGAGGTAGTCCCGGAGGTAGCTCGTCGGGGAAAACATTGTGAAATTTCCACAAAAGAGAAGACAACACTAGAGGAAGAGTGTGAGAAGTGTTAGTTTGTGGTGCATTGTCCTTGCACAAAAGGACGTAGTGTAGGACACAAGATGGGTTCTCACACACTCCTTTATCTCACTTTTGGTGGCAAATAGGACTAAGTTCTTCTTTTCGCTCATCGTGGAGGTGTTTGATTTGGGCTAGTGGAGCTCACTCTCTTTTTGGTGGCTCGCTCTCTCACTATGATCTCCACGATGGGTGGCTTGCTTGTCGGCGATCACTTGGCTTGGCAACATTGGACGAAGGACGTACTCCTTGCCCTTCATCTTGAAGATGTAGTGGTTCGTTCGGCCGTTGTGGATGAATCCTCTATCGAATTGCCATGGGCGTCCAAGGAGAAGGTGGCAAACGGTCATTGGAACGATGTCGCACTCCAAGGTGTCTTCGTAGGCGCCAATTTTGAAGGAGACTTGTACTCGATGCTCGACTTGGATAGTGCTGGAGTCGCTAAGTGAGGGAGTTCTAGATTAGGGGGTCTCCGGACAGCCGGACTATATCCTTTGGCCGGACTATTGGACAATGAAGATACAAGATTAAAGACTTCGTCTCGTGTCCGGATGGGACTCTACTTGGCGTGGAAGGCAAGCTAGGCAGTATGGATATGGATATCTCCTCCTTTGTAACCGACCTTGTGTAACCTTAGCCCTTTCCGGTGTCTATATAAACCAGAGGGTTTTAGTCCGTAGGACAACATACAATCATACCATAGGCTAGCTTCTAGGGTTTAGCCTCTCCGATCTCGTGGTAGATCAACTCTTGTAATACTCATATCATAAAGAATAAATCAAGCATGACGTAGGGTTTTACCTCCATCAAGAGGGCCCGAACCTGGGTAAAACATTGTGTTCCCTGCCTCCTGTTACCATCCGCCTTAGATGCACAGTTCGGGACCCCCTACCCGAGATCCGCCGGTTTTGACACCGACATTGGTGCTTTCATTGAGAGTTCCTCTGTGTCGTCGCCGTCAGGCTTGATGGCTCCTACGATCATCGATAGCGATGCAGTCCAGGACGAGACTTTTCTCCCCGGACAGATCTTTGTGTTCGGCGGCTTCGCACTACGGGCCAACTTGCTTGGCCATCTGGAGAAGATCGAAAGTTACGCCCCTGGCCACCAGGTCAGGTTTGGAAGTTTAAACTACACGGCCGATGTCCGTGGAGACTTGACCTTCGACGGATTCGAGCCCCTACCTTGTGCGCCACGCGGTCATGATGAGTATGATTTAGCTCTACCATCGGACCGTATTCAGGAGATCGCACCGGCAGCCGCCCCGGCCCTTAATTCGGAGCCAGTTTCGCCATCCATGGACGGGTGGATGGACCCCGTCACGGAGGCCGTACCCTCAGCGGCGATTGAGCCGAATATCAACCCTACCATTCACGAGAGCCGTGTTGCCAAACTGTTGGATTCTTCTCCGGCCACGGATTCCGAACCGCTTGCGCCCGTTCCTACCGAATCTGATTGGGCGCCGATCATGGAGTTTACCTTCGCGAATATTTTTCAGCACTCGCCCTTCGGCGACATACTGAACTCATTAAGGTCTCTCTCCTTTTCAGGAGGATCCTGGCCGAACTACGTCCGGCAGGATTGGGATGCGGATGACGAAGATTTTCGCCGCCCACCCACCACCCACTTAGTAGCCACTGTCGATGACTTAACCGACATGCTCGACTTCGACTTCGAAGACATCGACGGTATGGACGACGATGCGGGAGTCGAAGAGGAATCACTGCCCAGAGGGCACTAGACAGCCACCTCATCATACGATATATACATGGTGGACACACCCAAAGAAGGCAATGGTGACGAGACAACGGAGGATGACCCCTCCAAGAAGCAACCCAAGCGCAAGCGTCAGCGGTGCTGCTCTAAGTCCCACCAAGGCAAAAGTGGTGATACCAGCACCGGAGATAATAGCACTCCGGACAGCGCCGAAGACAACAACAATCCCCTCCAGCAAGATTTAGAGTAGGAGGATGGAGGAGCCAGCTCCCCTGAGAGAGCGGCAGATGGAGAGGCGGAGGATGATAATTACATGCCTCCCTTCGAAGACGAGGCAAGCCTCGGCGATGAATTCGTCATGCCAGAGGATCCCATCGAACAAGAGCGCTTCAAGCGCCGGCTTATAGCCACGGCAAATAGCCTTAAGAAAAAGCAGCAGCAGCTTCAAGCTGATCAAGATTTGCTAGCTGACAGATGGACTGAAGTCCTGGCGGCCGAGGAGTATAAACTCGAACGCCCCTCCAAGAGTTACCCAAAATGCAGGTTGCTACCCCGACTGGAGGAGGAAGCACCGAAACCTACATCCCCGGCGTATGACGCGGCTGATCGGCCACCTCGTGGCCGCGATAGAGAGGCATTCCAGCCAAAAGCTCAGCCTGCACCCCGACGTCATTCAAATAAAAAGGCAGGGGGAAATACGCCAGACCTGCGAGACGTATTGGAGGACAAAGCAAAACATGCAAGATCGATCTACAGATCACGAGGGCGCGCCACTATGCGAGACGATAATTGTCACGCTGGATACAGTAAAAGTAAGTCCGGCCGGGCCGAACACAGCGGGCAAGACTCATTCGAGCTGCGTCTCGATATAGCCCAGTATAGAGGCGCTGCACACCCCTTATGCTTCACAGACGAAGTGCTGGATCATCAAATCCCAGAGGGTTTCAAACCCGTAAATATAGAATCATACGACGGCACAACAGATCCTGCGGTATGGATCGAGGATTTCCTCCTGCACATCCACATGGCCCGCTGTGATGACCTACACGCCATCAAATACCTCCCACTCAAACTCAAAGGACCAGCTCGGCATTGGCTCAACAGCTTGCCAGCGGAGTCCATTGGCTGTTGGGAAGATCTAGAAGCCGCATTCCTCGACAACTTTCAGGGCACTTATGTGCGACCACCAGATGCCGATGACTTGAGCCACATAATTCAGCAACCAGAGGAATCGACCAGGCAATTCTGGACACGGTTCCTAACAAAGAAAAATCAAATCGTCGACTGTCCGGATGCAGAGGCCCTAGTAGCTTTCAAGCACGACATCCGCGATGAGTGGCTTGCCCGGCACCTTGGTCAGGAAAAGCTGAAATCTATGGCAGCCCTGACGACACTCATGACCCGCTTTTGTGCGGGAGAAGACAGCTGGCTGGCTCGCAGCAATAACATATCAAAGAACCATGGTACTTCGGATACCAAGGATGGCAATGGCAGGTCACGTCGCAACAAACATAAGCGCCGCATTAACAGCGACAATACCAAGGATACGACAGTCAATGCCGGATTCAAAGGCTCTAAACCTGGTCAGCGGAAAAAGCCGTTCAAAAGAAGCACTCCGGGCCCGTCCAGTTTGGACCGTATACTCGACCGCTCGTGCCAAATACACGGCACCCCCGACAAGCCAGCCAACCACACCAACAGGGATTGTTGGGTGTTCAAGCAAGCCGGCAAGCTAAATGCCGAAAACAAAGATAAGGGGTCACATAGCGATGACGAGGAGGAGCCCCGACAGCCGAACACCGGAGGACAGAAGAGGTCCCCCCCACAAGTGCGGACGGTGAACATGATATACGCAACCCACATCCCCAAGAGGGAGCGGAAGCGTGCGCTCAGGGACGTATATGCGTTGGAGCCAGTCGCCCCATAGTTCAACCCATGGTCTTCCTGTCCGATCACCTTCGATCGCAGGTACCACCCCACTAGTATCCGTCATGGCGGATTCGCCGCACTGGTCCTAGACCCAATTATTGAAGGATTTCACCTCACTCGAGTCCTTATTGATGGCGGCAGCAGCCTGAACCTGTTTTATCAGGACACAGTGCGCAAAATGGGTATAGACCCCTCAAGGATCAAACCCACCAAAACGACCTTTAAAGGCGTCATACCAGGTGTAGAGGCCCATTGCACAGGCTCAGTAACACTGGAAGTGGTCTTTGGATCTCCGGATAACTTTCGAAGTGAAGAGTTGATCTTCGACATAGTCCCGTCCCGCAGTGGCTATCATGCACTGCTAGGGCGAACCGCATTTGCAAGATTCAATGCAGTACCGCATTATGCATATCTCAAGCTCAAGATGCCAGGACCTCGGGGGGTCATCACAGTCAATGGAAATACAGAGCGCTCTCTCCACACAGAGGAGCACACTGCGGCCCTCGCAGCAGAAGCACAAAGCAGCCTCTTAAGGCAATCCACTAGTTCGGCGACTAAGCACCCGGACACCTTCAAGCGCGCCTGGAGTAATCGGCAACAGGACCGCCTGGCACGTTCCGAGCTCGCATAGCAATGCGGCCCCCACCCCAGTCCCAGACAAACGGCAAAATCCGTGCCACGCGTACATAATTACACATTAAAAATACCATGGGCACAGATGGGGAGGGGGGCACGACGGTGTCACGCTCCAAGTCGCGGCTTAAACCACACTAGGGGCTTCCCGCTTTGTTATTTTTCTCTTTCAGGACTTCAATCTCTGGAAACCCTGTCCGGCAGCGTGATTGCCGAACACAGGATGCATCATCCAAGTAGGCAAAAGGCTACATCACACCACGGAACTCCCAGGTGGATTACGATAACGAGTGAAATATTTGTTTTAATACTATTCCTCAGCTTGCCCTTGGAAGGGACATGCCAAATAGTCCTACTTTCTGCTTATCGCACTACTTGTATCATTCTGCTTTAACGCACCTTTTTGAATAAAAATGCATAGCATTAAGACTATTATTGCATTCTTCTTTTATATATATATTCATTTACGACATCCAGAACCCGTACACTCTGGTACGGCCAATACGCTAGGGGCTTAAGCATACCCCATAATACGGCGGGAGAAGTCCGAACACTTTCGACAGTGCGGCACCCCGAATTTATAGCATTATATGCATCAGCTCCGAATCATGTCTTGGGTCAATAGTTGGGTTTGCCCGGCTCCCATGTTTTGGTACCTTACGTTGCGCTATATCAGCTAAGGTAGCACTGGGAGAACTATGTGATTGTGCCCCGCTTCTGCCGGGTTAAGCACCTCAGTAGAGAAAGCTAAAACTGACTGTCATGATAAGGCGAGTGACTGGTCGCTGTTCGAGAGGTTTCGAGTCCCTAAAGGCTTATGCTGCTTAGAGTGAGGAGTCGGCCCTGTCCGGCTTAAGGCATGTATCGCGCCCCGAATTCGGCTTTCCGAATACTAGGGGCTTCACCGAAATTTAAAATTATAGAATTCTATGGCTAAGTGAGAGTGATAACGCATTATAGTCCGATTACCTTGTTCGTTGTGCTGAGCACCTCCCTCGAAGGACCCAACAATGGGAACAAGAGTGCTCAGATTTATCCCGAACACCCCAGCACTCGTGGCATGGGGTCAAAAGCCGATGACTAGCCATCTCTCATATTTCATAAACAGCCGAACAGAAGGTAATATTTTAAATTCAAATAAGCGTTGCATAGCGCATATGAACAAGTTTTCATAAATACAGGATTACACGAGCGAGTTTACTCGAATATTATATCTTTCGTACACTCGTCCGCTACGAGACGAGCACCCTTCAGGACACCCTCATAGTACATCTCGGGGTGGCGAGGCTCCTTGCCCTCCAGCGGCCCTTCTTAATCCGCTTCACGGCGTCCAGCTTGGCCCACTGCACCTTCACACGGGCGGAAGCCCGGCGTGCACCTTCGATGCAGACGAACCGCTTCATGACTTCCAGCCGTGGGCAGGCATCCACAAGCCGCCTCACCAAGCCGAAGTAGCTATTGGGAAGGGCGTCGCCAGGCCACATCCGGACTATAAAGCCCTTCATGGCCTGTTCGGCCGCCTTGTGCAGCTCGACCAGTTGCTTCAGCTGGTCGCTCAGAGGCATCGGGTGTTCAGTCCCAGTATACTGAGACCAGAACAACTTCTCTGTTGAGCTTCCCTCCTCGGCCTGGTAAAACTGTGCGGCATCCGACACGCTGTGGGGCAAATCTGCGAATGCTCCTGGAGAGCTCCGGATTCGGGTAAGTAACAGGTAATTTACTTTCACATGCTTGCTTTGCATATAGAATGCCTTACCCGCCTCTATCTTCGTCATCGCATCAATCTCCTGGAGGGCCTTTTGGGCTTCAGCCTTGGCACTCTTTGCGCTCTCGAGGGCCGCGGAAAGCTCGGACTCTCGCGTCTTCAAGTCAAGCTCCAACGCCTGGTGCTTCGTCACGAGAGCGTGGAGCTCTTGCTGGACCTCGCCCACCCGAGCCTCATGCCTTTCCCGCTCGGTGCGCTCCGTGGCCGCTTTGTTTTCGGCCTCAGATAGCGCTTGCTTCAGGGTCGCCACCTCGGTTGTGGCCCCTGGCAAATTTACGATAATCCCATCATTTTGCAATCGCATTCTTTTTATACATATACATATACTAGGTACTACTTACCTTTGTTCTCCTCAAGCTACCTCTTGGCAAAGCTGAGCTCGTCCTTGGACCCTTTAAGGTCCTACTTTAGTGCGGCGACCTCCACAGTCAGTGCGGCAGAGGCCAGCAGTGAAGCCTGCATACGCATATTGACATACTTATATTAGACTCCTGCGATATTGTTTGATCCTCTGTTCGGCTTTTCTTTGTGAACACCGAACAGAGCATCAGGGGCTACTGTCTATGTGGTAATATTTTTCCTATATTTCAAAAACTTACCTCAAAGCCTGCTAGAAGGCTGGCACAGGCTTCAGTCAGTCCACTCTTGGCGGACTGAACCTTCTGGACCACCGCACTCATAATAGTGCGGTGCTCTTCGTCGATGGAAGCGCTGCGAAGCGCTCCCAGCAGATTTTCCGGTGCCTCTGGATGGACAGAGGTCACCGGCACATGCATCTTGCCCCTCTTGGAAGGAGGCCGCCTGCCCAAGTCCGGAACCACTGGGGGTTCTGGCGCGGTGTTCGGCTAAGGGCCGAACTCGGAGCCCTCGGGAGCCTTACTCCCTCTGCTCCCGGAGTCCGGAAGGTCGCCTTGAGGCGCCTCCGGGACTGTCTCCCCTCGACCCGGTGCCTCTTGAGACAATACCTCGGTGTTGTCCGTAGGGCAAGGGGAGGTGGCGATCGGAAGTGGATTGCTATCCATATCCGACGAGCCCAGGGAGCCGTCCGACGATACGTCGATACGGGCTCGTGGCGGTCTGCATGTTCATAATTCGGCATTAGGAGAGGCAGTGCATCAAAGGTATGCTATGAGTTATTCTGGCATCCGAATACTTACGACTTCGCTAAGGGCTTGGACCTGAGCAGCCACTCGTCTTCGCCTTCCGCGGCGGTGGTGGAATAGTCCGGAAGGAGAGTCCTTCCCTTCTTGGACCCTTCGCCCCCCCCCCCCCCCCGGTTGGGGCGGCCTTCCTTTTCTTGTCTCCCCCGACTGAAGGGGGAGCATCTTCATCTTCCTCCACGTCTTCGGGGGAGGAGTGCATCACGGGGTTATCGGACGATGAGTCCGATAACACCCGGCGTTGGGAACTCTTTCGGGTTCCCTTGGCCTTCTTGGTCTTCTCCGGCACCTTGTAAGGAGCCGGAGTCAGCATCTCCGTTAGGAGAGCGTCCATGGTGTCTTCGGGTAGAGGGGCCGAACAGTTAATCTGCCCCAACGTCTCCACCCAGTCCTGTCAAAGGCGTGGAGCTCAGACCCCGCACATGGTTAAGCTAGGGGAAATAAAATATCCTACCGGATGTATAGAACTCACCGAATGCGCTCGGCGCTTCGCGCTTAGCCCGCGGTCCTCGGTGAGGGAGGGAGGGACCTCGGCACCCTTGAATAGCACCTTCCAGACGTCCTTATGCATCGTATCGAGAGCTCGCTTAGAGTTTGGTGCTGGGCCGGGTCGAACTCCCACAATTTGAAGTCCCGTTGTTGGCACGGGAGGATCCGGCGGATGAGCATGACCTGGAGTATGTTGACAAGCTTGAGCTTCTTGCCTGCCATATTCCGGATACATTTCTGGAGTCCGTCCAGCTCCACCGATGGACCCCAGGACAGGCCCTTCTCTTTCCAGGAAGTGAGCCACGTGGGGATTCCGAATCAAAACTTGGGGGCGGCCACCCATTTGGCATCGCGCGGCTTCGTGAGGTAGAACCACGCCGATTGCCACCACTTTATGGTCTCCATGAAGGAGCCTTCAAGTCATATAACGTTGGGCATCTTGCCCACCATGGCTCTGCCGCATTCTGCTTGTTGGCCGCCCACCACCTTCGGCTTGATATTAAAGGTCTTTAGCCACAGGCCGAAGTGGGGCCGGATGCGGAGGAAAGACTCACACACAACGATGAACGCCGAAATGTTGAGGACGAAGTTTGGGGCCAGATCATGGAAGTCCAGCCCGTAGTAGAACATGAGACCACAGACGAATGGATGGAGGGGAAACCTCAGTCCACGGAGGAAGTGGTGGAGGAAGACTACCCTCTCGTGAGTTTCAGGGGTAGGAACGATCTGCCCCGCAGCGGGCAGCCGGTGCGCGATGTTCGCGGCCAAGTATCTGGCCCCGCGCAGCTTCTTGATGTGTCCCTCTGTAACGGAGGAAGCCATCCATTTGCCTCCCGCTCCGGACATGATTGGAGAAGGTTGAGGGGAAGGATGTAGGCTTGGGCGTTGGAGCTCGAGTGCGCAAGAGAGGATGAGCAAGGAGGAAGAAGGCGTGGGTAGAAAAAGGTTAAACCTTGTCCCTTTATAAGGGTGACCGAAACTATGCGCCCCCACTAGCCTGGTGAAACTCACTTATCCCTCAAGCGCCGTAATCGATGGCGCGGTTGGGTTACCCATGCCCGTATTGATGAGAATCACGTAATAAGGGGGACACGATCTCTGCTTTGACAAGACGTGTCAAAAATCTGCCTCGCGTTATGTGCGGGGCTAGTTAAAGGAAACGGTTCGAATAATCACCGGGCTATGGCATAATGTCGTGTTGCCAAAACAAGTCAGCAAATTAGATTTGTAGAAATATTATTCTCTCTATGGTGGTATGTGGAACTTATTTTGCAGGGTCGGACACTATCCTTGTATTCAAATTCTTCCGTGGTGTATTCGGAGGAGGAACCCGCCTTGCAATGCCGAAGACAATACTGCGTGCCGGACTCATCGTCATTGAAGCCTGGTTCAGGGGCTACTGAGGGAGTCCTGGATTAGGGGGTCTCCGGATAGCCGGACTATATCCTTTGGCCGGACTATTGGACTATGAAGATACAAGATTAAAGACTTCGTCTCGTGTCCGGATGGGACTCTACTTGGCGTGGAAGGCAAGCTAGGCAGTATGGATATGGATATCTCCTCCTTTGTAACCGACCTTGTGTAACCCTAGCCCTTCCCGGTGTCTATATAAACCGGAGGGTTTTAGTCCGTAGGACAACATACAATCATACCATAGGCTAGCTTCTAGGGTTTAGCCTCTCCGATCTCGTGGTAGATCAACTCTTGTAATACTCATATCATCAAGAATAAATCAAGTAGGACGTAGGGTTTTACCTCCATCAAGAGGGCCCAGACCTGGGTAAAACATCATGTTCCCTGCCTCCTATTACCATCCTCCTTAGACGCACAGTTCGGGACCCTCTACCCGAGATCCGCCGGTTTTGACACCGACACTAAGCCATTTCACTTTGTATGGATGTGGATGCTTCATCTTGGGTAATTGGAGCTTGGAGCAAAGTTCTTCACTTGCGAGGTTATGACAACTCCCTCCATCGATGATGACCTTGACGGATCGTCCATTGATACCGACCTTGGTGTGGAATATGTGGAATCGTTGGTCTTCTTCTTGGTGATGTTGGAGAGTCAAGACCTTGGAGATAATAAGGGCGGGACTTGAATCTTCATCGCAAAAGACTTGTTCCTCTTCAGCGTCCACTTGCCGGTGCATGGCGACTTGCTCAAGAGCGTCCATTTCTCCTTCACTCATCGACTCGTATGTGCCGTCGTCGTTGAGGATCATTGTCCGCTTGTTGGTGCACTCATAGGACTTGTGGCCTCGGCCTCCGCATGTGAAGCATTTGAAGGAACTTGTCTTGACGGTCTCATCGGTGGGGGTTGAGGATGATGAAGTTCTCGTCTTGAAGTTGCTTGTAGTAGGAGGATGACTTGGAGTTGACGAAGCTTTCTTGGAACTCGACTTGTCGATATTGCTTGTAGAAGGCTTGATAGACGGTGTTGGAGTCGTTGAAGCTTGGTTGTTGGAGAAGCCGTAGGACTTGGATGAGAACTTGGCATACTTGAAATCGTCTTGCACTTGACGTTCCGCCTTTGTAGCTTGATGCACTAGCTCGATGAGGTTCGAGTATGGTTGGAAGTCGGCGATCTTCTTGATAGGATGGTTTAGTCCATTCAAGAAACGTGCCATAGTTTGCTCATCATCTTCCGTGACATTGGCTCATATCATGGCAATCTCCATCTCCTTGTAGTACTCTTCAATGATATTGGTTCCTTGCTTGAGTAGTTGGAGTTTCTTGAAGAGGTCGCGGTTGTAGTAGGTAGGCACGAAGTGTGCTCTCATCACATACTTCATTTGCGCCCAAGTAGTGATGGGTGGTTCACCTCTTGCCTCACGACGCTCGATGACTTATTCCCACCAAATGAGGACATAGTCTTGAAACTCAAGGGATGCCATCGCGATCTTCTTCTCTTCGTCATAGTTGTGCAAACGGAAGATCTTGTCAACTTTCAATGCCCATGATAGGTACTCTTTGGGATCGTTGCTTCTGTTGAACTTGGGCATGGTGAACTTGAGTTTGCCGTAGCATTGCTCTTCATTGTGTTGGGGTTTTGGATGATGATGGCCATGTTGTTGATGATTGTCCAACTCGTGTTGCTCTTGGCACAGCGGGTTGTCGACCTCATGTTGGACTTGTCGTGGAGGATGTCCATTGTCTTCATGCTCTTGATGAACTTGATGTTCTTGGCGAGCTTGTGGAGGAGCTTGTCGAGCTCGAGGAGGAACTTGAGGAACTTGACGATGCACGCGAGCTTCAAATCTTAGTTCATGAACTTCTTCGCGAAGTGCTTCTTCTTGTTCACGAGCTTGCACTACAAAAAAAATACACTTTCGTGATGATATGTGTTTGTCATAGTAGGTCGCGTTTTCTGTCATGCATGTACATCCATGACAACTTTATGACAGAATCAAGATAGTCATACCTGTGCTGTCGTAGAAGTGTTCCATGACATTGCCAAAATTATCATCACGGAAGTGTCCACTTCCTTGACGATAAATCGCGCGTCACAGAAGTGCTTTCGTCAAGGGTGACCGACACGTGGCATTCACCGTAACGGAACACCATTAAGCTATCGGGTCGGATTTTGGATCCGATAACCCGTTAACAGCCACGACCAATGCCGATTTTCCATGTGTAAAATTCTCATTGGCTAACGGATCCACGCGTCAGCTCCGCGTTGGCACATGTGTCACTCATCCAACATTCGAGATGGGCCTATGATATGTTGACACGTGGACCGGCCCAAATGTGGCCCACAGAGTTTAAATGGGCCGGCCCAATCAAAGGCCCATAAGATTTAGCGGACCATAATGGGTCGGCCCAGCTAAAGGCCCACAAAATTTAGCGGACCATAATGGGCCGGCCTAGCTAAAGGCCCACACGATTTTGTAGACCATAATGGGCCGGCCCAGCTAAAGGCCCACAAGATTTTGTGGACCACAACGGGCCGGCCCAGCTAAAGGCCAACAAGATTCTGCAGACCATAATGGGCCGGCCCAGCTAAAGGCCCAACATTCTCTGTCAAATCGGCCCATCAACGGCCTGTCCTAAACTTGTCATCAACGCGGCCCATGGTCACTTCTGGCCTGTTAACAGTCCGCTAAGTAATTGGGCTGAACTACAGCCCGGTGTATTTCCGGCCTGTTAAAGGTCCGGCTTCATTTGGGCCCATTTACAGGCCATCAAAACTTTCAGCCCATAAACGACTGTGAAGGATTTGGGTCATATTCGGCCATGTCTGACATTCGGCCTGTTAGAGGCCCACTATAGCTTTGGGCCACTTTCAACCTGTTGTCATTTTCGGCCTGTTAACGCCGGACGTAAACCATGGGCCATATGTGGCCCAACGTCATATCAGGCCCATTAACGGCCCATATAAAAATGACGATAATCTAGCCCGACCGAAGTTTCGTCCCGTTAAAGGCCTGTGTATTAGGTCGGCGCATTTACGGCCCGTCCGAATTTCGGCCTGTCAAAGATCTGCATCGTAAATGGGCCACCATTTCGGCCTGCTAAGTCCAGTGGGTTATTTGGCACAATCAGGGCCCAATCTCACTTTTAGTCTATTAAAGGCCCATGTTTTTATGGGCTCGAGATATTTCCACCTATAAACGGCCTATTTTTACTAAGGGCTCAAATTATGTTTAGGCCTGTTAAAGGCCCACTATGGGCACAAGCCTACCAGAAAAATATGAAAGCTTATGCTGATTTAGGCCCAGATATTTTTAGTGGGCTACATGTCAATTTCGGCCCGTAATCGTTTTTAGCCCAATTGGAATGGGCCCGACGAATGTTGGCATGTTGGGATCCTACGAAGCTTTCGGCCGAATACATTACTAAGATAAACCTACACTATACAAAAATAGCGTCGTAATTACTGCAGCCTGAGGCAGCATCATAAATGTTGTATCACAACAAAATAAATTCCAACCATACAACAGAAGGCCTGTTGGCATAAAGTTTACAGTCCTTCCAGATAAAAGCACCATCAGATGTATAGAAGCACAAATCATTTGACCTGAGTGCTAATGTTTCAGGCTGTAGAATCTGATGGAGCAGCACGATCTCCACCTTTTTTCCTCCATTGCTCTTGAACAACGAAGCGAATGTCTGATAGTCTGGTTTCAAAACCATTCATATCTTGACGACATTTCTCAACCACTATTCTTGTTTCTGAAACAACGTCCATTAGGGATTGGACTTGTGTCTGGAGCACAATTATAGCACTCTGTCTAGCAGGAAGATTTTGTTCAGTAGGCGATTTGGACGACGTTACCTGGACAACCAACCCAGAATTACGCAGGAAGGTGCTTTTGCACTGTTAGTGGAGAGATACTAGCGCACTGCAGCAAGAGGTGACATTGTGCCTGTAGTAGCCTCGTCACCTTTAGGTGGTTGTGGCTGTTCAATCATTTGTTCCATAGCTTCTTGAAAGTTTGAACTTGTAGATTAGTGTACCAGATAAGTTACTAATGAGTCAAAAACAAACAAAGTAGGTTAAACGTTCATACATAACTTATTTTGGTGAACTACTGTAATACATTAGCATGTATTGTAGTGCCAACTACATAATAAAATCACTTTCAGAACATATGTCCATGTAGCATGCCTACTGTATTGTCTATTTCCTCACATTTGTTGACATCTAAGGATAAAGAGACATGGTTTAAAGTAGGATGAACATAGTATGACATCATTCATATCATGGGCAAACATATATAAAACAAACAAGCTATTTTATCATTGTGTGCGCATGTGAACGTAACAACTAGATTATAGATCAAGACCAAAAGAATATCCTTCATCTCTTTTAAACCATGTAAGGTGAAATGATACGTTAAGACAACCGTGAATAAAAGTGAACAGAGTAACTGACATTGGCTGCAAAGCAAGTAGTTAAATGAACACATCACAGTAACAATCAGTTCAAGGCAGGAGGAGTAATGACTTACAACAGCGGCTTGAACTGGTGTGCTCATGCCCTTCATCTTGCTGGTGTGGCAATCCTTGAAGATTTTCACTGCATTCGGTTCAGGTTCTTTTTGGTCCGCACGGGCTTTCCTCGGTATTTGGAACAAGTCAATATAGATACGATAATATGGCACAAAAAAGAAGGAAGTAGCAGCTATTTACAAGAGCCTCGTAGTGTGCAATATAGCTACGAGATCCCGTTGTCTGTTGGAATTTCACTTTAGAACGGTTGGTTTTGTTCTTCAAATAGTTAGCCTAGAAGAAGATACACTTGTAAGGCACATACATAAATACAAGTTCAATATGTGGTCTGATCAAATACATATAGCCTACCTGATACTTTGGATCAGACCAGTGTTTAATGAGGGCTGTCCAGTCTTCATCTGTAATATATTCCACTGGAGATGTTTGGGCGATTTCATTGTTAGCCTTGCCTTCAAAGTGAGATTTTCTAAGGTGGTACCGATACTGTCGCAGAGCAGACTGAGAAACATGAGTGCATGCTTGTTTAGTTGCATCATCTTTCAGATCCAACTTGAACCTCATCTGTTGAAAAAAGAATGTGAGTCTTATTAGGAGGAAGCTAGAAAGTATGGGACAGAGCAAGACAATATTACTAATTGCGATGAATAACATTACTTACGGATAAATGGTCAAGGAAGGTGTTAAACTGGGTATTGTATTTCTCATTCCTGTACTGGATCCACGTTGGGAGGATACGTGCATGACACCTAACGGCAACGGCTGCCTCTGATACTAACTTGGCCGACTCTGTAACATCACGTGGCCTTTTTAAACCTGCCTCAAAATGGATCTCCATTCTTCCTCCTTTAGATTTTGTTAATCTGTCAAGCATTATCCCTGATGTCTGTTTTCGCTTGCGCCGTGGTGCTAGTTCAACAACGAATATGCAAAGTGTTAGTGTACATCAAACTATGAGAGTACATATAAAGGAGCATGCAACTGCAACTTGACTCGGTCAGGTACCGTCTTGGTGTTGATGCTCATGAGGTTCATCTGGTCTTGCCAAGTCCTGTTGTGTCAGTAGTGCTTCAGAAGTAGTGTTAGGTGTGAAGTCAGCTTGGGAACTGGCCAGTTCTGGAGCAAACGAACGAGTAACTGGTTGAGATGCTGGTACAGTTGAAGCAGATGCTGCAGCTGGTGGAGCAGGTGATACTGTGTTTGTAGATTTAGCCGGTGGACTTGGACCTTCTACTGCACTACAAGTACCAGCAGAATGTCGACGGCAGAACCTTTTCCGTTTCACCCGACGAGTAACAGCACTCCCTACTATATTATTTAGCCATGTCAAGCTGTACCCACAACACAAAAGAATAAAATCACTCTTCAGAACTCATTGATGCATGATACAGACAAGCAATACCAGCTGTATGAGGATGGAATATGTAAGAAAAATAGGACGGCATGACATATTCACAGCTACGATGTGCAAACTAAGCAGAAGGATTTTCAAGAAAATAGAAGTAATGCAAGCTAGACACCATATGAAAGATGCAACCAATATTACTCTGCCAAGTTAAAAGTGTCTTGTCATAAGTGGCAATTCGAAAAATTAGAAGCAGTACAACGTAGAAATCAATGCAAGATGCAACCACTATCAAACTGCCATGTTAAAAGCGTCCAATCATGAGTGACTGATGCGGGATACACAACAACAGTACTTTGATGTAAGAACATGGTATGCTAGATAGATGTAGTGTATTCTAGACACAGAAAGTCATGTCATATGCACATGTATAATGTATAAAACTCAGCAGGTGCAATTTATTCAAAATAGAAGAAATACAGGCTAGACAACATATGAAACATGAAACCAATCATCACACTGTCAACTTAGAGCAAGCACCTACGATGGTGGAGTACGGGAGATGAACTCATCATGTAGACATGGGACTTCAACTTCATTAGCAGTAGCAGTGGCAAATCTAGAGAGTCTCTGTTTGCGTCAGTGCAGAGGACCACCAACATCCCCTAACTTACTCTTTTCCTTCCTATTTTCTGATATTGCCTTATGAAGTCAAAACCAAAAGAAGATGAATAAAATTAGCTCTGCATAACTGGTTGATGCATGATACAGATGAACACTAGTTTGATGTAAGGCAAGCGCAGGATAGGAGGATGGAATATATACAAAAAAAGACAGTGTTTCATATTCACACGTACGATAGGAGGATGGAATATGTATGAAAAAACAGTAAGCGGAAGGCATTTCAACAAAATTAGAAGAAATGAAAGCTAGGCACCATATGAACATGCAACCAATATCACCCTATCAGGTAAAAAGTGTCTCATCGTAAGTGACATTTCAAGAAATTAGAAGCAGTACAAGCTAGAAGACAATGCAAGATGCAACCTACATCACAGTCCCAATTTAAATGTGTCTTATGGGTAAGTGATCGTTGCAGGTATAAGTTATAAGCTACGCAGATGCAATTCAACATAATCAGAAGCAATACAAACTAGACATCATACGGAAAACACAACCACGTATAACAGTTCCAAGTAAGAGCAAGCACCTGTGATGGTGGAGTAGGGGAGATGTGCTCATCATGTACACGTATGTTCTAGAAACAGGAACACGTGTCATATTCACAGGCATTATGTGTAAAGTAAGCAGATGCAATTCAAGTTAGAAGCAATACAAGCTAGACATCATACACAACATGCAACCACATATAATAGTGTCAAGTTAGAGCAAGCACCTGTCATGGTGGAGTAGGGGAGATGTGCTCATCATCTACACAGCTACGTTGACTGTCCAGCCTTGTGTTGTCTTGCGAATCTTGTTGGGAGGATGGCGGAGTAGAATCTGTAGAGACCCCCTGTTTGAGTTGCTCCAAAGGACCACCATCATCCACTGCCGGACTAATTTTCTTCATCTGTAATGATTTTGCATTGTGAAGTCAAACCGATAAGAAAAAGGAATAAAATTCGCTCTTCAAAACTCATTCATGCATGATACTGACTAACACTACTCAGATGAAAGGCAAACACATGATGCGAGGATGGAATATGTATGAAAAACAGGATGGTGTGACATATTCACACATATGATGTGGTAACTAAGCAGAAGGCATTTCAACAAATTAGAAGCACTACAAGCTAGACACCATATGAAAGATGCAACCAATATCACTCCGCCAAGTTCAAACTATATGGTGTTTCAACAAATTAGAAGCAGTACATGCTAGGAATCATATGCAAGACATAACCAATATCACAGTGGCGACTTAAAGGTGCCTTATCATAAGTGACTAATGCGGGATATGCAAGAATAGTAGTCAGATGTAGAAACATGAACACATGTCATATTCACAGGCATTATGTGTAAAGTAAGCAGATGCAATTCAACAAAGTTAGAAGCAATACAAGCTAGACATCATACGCAACATGCAACCACATATAATAGTGCCAAGTTAGAGCAAGCACCTGTGATGGTGGAGTAGGGGAGATGTGCTCATCATCTACATAGTTACGTTGACTGTCTAGCCTTGCGTTGTCTTGCGAATCTTGTTGGGAGGATGGCGGAGTAGAATCTGTAGAGAACCTCCATTTCAGTTGCTCGGAAGGACCACCATCATCCAATGTCTTGCCAATTTCCTTAAGCTTTATTGATTTTGCATTGTGAGGTCATACCGACAAGAAAAAGGAATATCATTCGCTCTTCAGAACTCATTCATGCATGATACTGATGAACACTACCTGATGAAAGGCAAAGTCATGCTACGAGGATGAATATGTACGAAAAAATGGACGGCTTGACATATTCACACCTATGATGTGGTAACTAAGCAGAAGGCACTAAAACAAATTAGAAACACTGCAAGACACCATATGGAAGGTGCAATCAATATCACTCTGCCAAGTTAAAACTGTCTCGTCATAGGTGGCGTTCATCAAACTAGAAGCAATACATGCTAGAAATCATATTCAAGATGCAAACCAATATCACACTCCCAACTTAAAGGTGTCCCATCATAAGTGACTGATGCAGGATACATAAGAAGAGTAGTTTCATGTAAGAACATGGTGTGATAGACAGATATAGTATGTACCAAAAATAGGAAAGCGTGTCATATTCACATGTATCATGTGTAAGCTAAGCAGATGCAGTTTACACTAATTAGGAGCAATACGAGCTAGGCACCATATGCAACATGCAACCAGATATCACACTGCCAAGTTAGAGCAAACACCTTGGATGGTGGAGTAGGGGAGCGGAGAATTGGACCTTGTAATGCACTATCAGTACAAGGAGAATCGGTACAGATGCTCCATTTACGTTGCTGCAGAGGGCCACCATCATCGCCTTCCTTACTCTTTTCCTTCCTCTTTCTTGATTTTGCCTTGTCAAGTCAAACCCACAAGAAAAAGGAATAAAATTTGCTCTTCAGAACTCATTGATGCATGATACTGACGAACACTACTTTCATGTAAGGTAGCCGCATGATAGGAGGATGGAATATGTATGAAAAATAGGACAGCGTGACATATTGACATGTATGATGTATAAAGTGTAAACTAAGCACAAGGTGCTTGAACTTGTTAGAATCGATGCAAGCTAGAAACCATATGTAAGATGAAACCAATATCACTCTGCCAAATTAAAAGGGTGCCCTAACAAATGTATTTGACCAAATTAGAAGCAATACATGGCAACATGCTAGAAATAATATGCAATATGCAACGAATAAAGGTGACTCATCGTAAGTGATTGATGCAGGATACAGAAGAGAGGTAGTTTCATGTAAGAACAAGGTTAACACATAGATGTAGTGTGTACCAAAAATAGGAAGGCATGTCATATTCACATGTATAGTGTGTAAACTAAGCAGATGCATTTTACCCTAATTAGAAGCATTATAAGCTAGACACCATATGCAACATGCAACCACATATCACACTGCGAAGTTAGAGCAAGCACCTGTGATGGTGGTGTAGGGGAAGTGCGGTCTTCAGGTACAGAGCTACGTTCAATATCTTCATTTAGGCTTGCTGTTTCTTGAGAATCATGTGGAGAGGATGAAATTGCATTCTTTATAAGAGTATTGCATCTCATATTAACCCATGCGCGTGACTGTCTCATCATAAGCGATAGATGCAGGATACACAAGAACAGTAGTTTGATGTAAGAACATGGTGTGATAGGCAGATGTAGTATGTACCAAAAACAGGAAGGCGTGTCATATTCACATGTATAATGTGTAAGCTAAGGATATGCAATTTAAAAAATTAGGAGCATTGATGAGGGATACACAAGAAAAGTAGTTTGATGTAAGAACATGGTTAATAGAAAGACGTAGTACGTACCAAAAACAGGATGGCATGTCATATTCAAAAGTATAATGTGTTAACTAAGCAGATGCAATTTACCCTAATTAGAAGCATTACAAGGTAGACACCGTATGCAACATGCAACCACATATCACACTGCCAAGTAAGAGCAAGCACCTGCGATGGTGGTGTGGGGGAATTGCGGTGATCAACTAGAGAGTTACATTGACTATCTTCATTTAGCCTTGCTGTTTCTTGAGAATCATGTGGGGAGGATGACACTGCACTCTTTAAACAAGTAGGGCGTCTCACAGTAACCCACTCGGGTGATGTCTCATCATAAGTGATTGACGAGGGATACAAAAGAGCATTAGTTTGATGTATGAACATGGTTAATAGACATATGTAGTATGTATCAAAAACAGGAAGGCATGTCATTATCAAAGGTATAATGTGTAAAGTAAGGAGATGCAATTTAACCAAATTGGAAGCAATACAAGCTAGACACCATATGCAACATGCAACCACATTTGATAGCGTGAAGTTGAAGCAAGCACCTAGGATGGTTGTGTGTGGCAATTGAGATCATCAACTGCAGAGCTACGTTTACTGTCTCCAACTGCTGACACTGCACCCATTAGAGCGCTGAAACGCTTAGTGCTTATCTTCGAATTACACAGGAGCGACTTCTGTCTTTTCTTTTCTGCATTCATCAACACTGCGCCAGAGTCTGAAATACCCATGAATAAAAAAACAATAGTGTGAGTATGGGTGAAGTGTGTGCACAATTAGTATAGTGTAAAGGTAGCAGATAGCGGGTCGGTGAGAAATAAATGACGGGAGACATATGATAGCTCTACAACATGCATGGCACACTAAATTACTACAGGATTCTATGAAAATAATAGTCAACTAAAAGCAAATAGGTCAGTCCATTTTTTCTGCACCGTCCGATGTACAAAGAACGGGCAGATCGCCTTCATCTACCTCCAGCCAGTCAGTGTTGACGATCTTCCTCGAAACGCCAGCGACCACCGGCCCAGTATTCCTCCCCTACCTGCGCCCTCCCCTCGACCTCACCGCACCACCGTGCTTGGCACCGCCCCCCGTCCAACCATTCAAGCCCCGCCGACCTCTAGATCGGGCGCAAGCAGCTCCTGCACCCCACACCCCTATGATAGACACCGATGCGCCGCTTCCCCGGGGAACAGGCGGACTAGGTGCTCCGCGCGCCTAAGCGGGTGCTGCTTCTTTTAATTACGGTTCGACTGACCCTAAATTTGTCGGATTTCGGGTTCCGGCAGACCCTTGAGGTTTGAACGCTGGGTGCGCGCGGAGATTTCGCCTTCTACCTACCTACACCCCTCCGCCTCGCTAAGATCTGAGTTATGGAAAGAACGACACAAGAGACGCAGGGTTTATACTGGTTCGGGCCACCGTTGTGGTGTAATACCCTACTCCAGTGTGTGGTGTGGTGGATTGCCTCTTGGGCTGATGATGATGATGATGAACAATACAAGGAAGAACAGCCTCGCGAGGGTCTGTTCTTTGCTGGGGGAGGGGACGAACTGCTAGGAGGAGTTCAGTCACCCTTCTCTCTCTCTGATTTCGATCCGATCCCCCCTACCCTGTGGGTGGCCGGCCCTATTTATATGCAAAGGCCCTAGGCTTCTTCCCAAATATTGAGCGGGAAGGGTGCCAACAATTGGCCATTTTAAAGGGGAACATCTAGTACACTTATCCTGACTAAAGTTGGTCCTCGCCTGTGCAAAGATCTGGTGGTGACAACGTCTTGGGCTCCATGATGACCTCCGTCCTGCAGTCCTCCTGGTCTTGGTCTCGTTGCACCGAAATGGCAACCTTTGCCTGATGCCTCGGTACTCCGCGGCTGCGCTTGCCCCCTTTGCACCAAAGGGGAAAGGAGGACACTGCGCGGGCTGGCACCCGCCTGGCGCCCTTGGTCGTCATGGCTTGCGTCACGGGCTCCTCGTGAGGTACCCCGCCTTGATCTCTCCGCCTCCTCACGAGCCAGCCTGGTGAGGCCGTGCCTGAGGAAGCTCCGCGTCATCCGCCCCGCGAGGCTTGGCCCCTCGCGAGGGTCTTAAGTCTGTGTTGATGAAGATGGGCCGTGCTGGGCCCCCCTTTGAGCCACGCCACAGGCCGCAGGCAGGCAAGTCTGGGGACCCCCGTTCCCAGAACACCGACAGCAGCCCCCGGTCCCAAGGCGCGCCCGGACTTGGCCATGCAGGGAGGCAGAAGGGTAAGCGCGAAGCGCCGCGGGCCCTAACAGCCTGCGGCCTTGGGCGCCACATGGCGGTTGATTGGACGTGGGCGTCTCCACTTCCCCATGGCGCCTCGGCAACTGCACAGATTGGACAAGTCCCTGCATGCAAAGCGGGTCATGATTACCTGCGATAGTGGGAGCCGATGGTTGGCCCTCGCCGGCTATAAGTACGGATCAGCGCGCGCCCTTCCAGTTCATCCCCCTTTGCTTCTCCTTCTTCTTCATGGCCCCGTCGAGGAGGTTCTCGGCCGCAGAGAAGGGGAAGGCTCGCCGGGTAGAGCCTGCCTCTCCCCCGCCCAAGCGCGGCCGAGGGCACCCTCGCAAACATCCTGTGGCCACCACGGCAGCTCCCCGCGGCCGCGGAGACGATTTCCAGCATGGTGACGGGCGGACTACTACGGCCGGGGGCGCGCTTCGGTCGCGCGTCCCCCTAGGCCGCGCTTTCACGCTGCAGAGGTGATGCCGGAGTTCGTTGTGTGGTCGGCGGAGCCGACTAGCACCCGGCTTGCACTTCCTCGCTTCCTCCTTGGCGAGCTCCCGGCCGGTGCCCCAGGCGGCCTCTGGCTCCAGGCTGACGGCTGCTGCAGCCGGGCCTCATGGGCTTCGTTGGAGGTCTCCGCAGCCGGTAGCTTGGCCTTGGCCCGCGGTTGGCAGACGTTTTCCCGCGCGCGTGGCCTGAGCCGTCGGTGCACCCTGCACTTCAAGTTCAACGGCGATGCCACCCTCTACGTGAGGGTGTTTGGGGAAGATGGTCGCCGTGCAAGGTGCTTCCCTGAGGACGACGACCGCGGCCAGGAACCCAGCTCCGGCGATGATGGAGAGGACAGCGCTCGCGCGACTGGCGGCGCTCAGGGTTCCCCAAGCTTCTCCGGTTCTTCTTCAGGCGGCGACTCTTCTAGCGGTGGCCGCGGTCAGCCTCCACACCGCCGTATCTTCTTGGGAGGTGGTAGCATGTCTGCCCGCCGTCGCGCCTCGGTGAAGCGCGAGAGGGAGTCGGCCTGAGCCCCGGGGGCAGCTCGAGTCTTCCCTGCAGGCCGGTGTGAGGCGAGCTGCGCCTGATTCGTTCTTTCTTTCCCTTTTTCCTGCGTAAAAAGACAGTAGTGTGGAGCCCCGCGGGGGCGTGTTTGGGTTATTGCTGTTAATCATCGTTTGCTTCTGTTATCGTGCCTTCTGGCTACCTGCCCGCGCGTGGATAGTTCCCGGCCCCAGCCGTGGGGGGCGACCGACCCAGGCCCTGTGTTCGTGTCGCGGTGCCCGTGGGGCACGGACTGGAGGGGTGCTCCTGTAATGGACCCAGGTCGCGAAACCTTTGAACGACTAGGAGAGGAACACTCACGAGAGCGCTCGGCTGCCCCCCTCGCGAGGCCTTGCATAAGAGAAATCGAGGCAGGAGAGTGAAAAGTCGAAGAACCACAAGCGAAAGATGGCATCAGCTTCAATAAAACTTCAAATGAGAATGAACAAGCCAACTGCGGAAAGCAAATGAAAAAGCCGTGTCCGGCACCTAATCTAGTCTTCGACGTCTTCTCACCAGCGCGGAGCTAAGTGCTGCCACTGGGCGTGGGAGGGAGCCCCAGGGCCTGAGGCCGGTGCTCCTGAGACTCCGGGGCGTGTACAGCCCCAACTCATTATTACGTGAGAGTGTCACGGGCGGCGAGCTTCACAGGCGTTGGCCTTCTTCACAGGCTCCGGGCCTTTTCCAAAACGCGACGGCTTCACAGGCATTCGCCTTCTTCACAGGCTCTGGGCCTTTTCCAAAACGCGACAGCTTCACAGGCATTCGCCTTCTTCACAGGCTCTGGGCCTTTTCCAAAACGCGACAGCTTCACAGGCTCTGGGCCTCTTTAGGGGTAGAACCTCCGGAGGTGCTGGATGTTCCATGCGTTCTGGACCGGCACCCCCTCCTGAGTCTCCAAGCGCGCAGATCCGGGCCTGGAAACATGAACAACCTTGAATGGGCCCTCCCACATGGGAGAGAGCTTGTGCAATCCCTCCCTGGAGAGAACCCGCCTGAGCACGAGGTCCCCTACCTCGAGAGTTCTGGGGCGGATGTTGCGGCAGTGATATCGTCGCAGTGCTTGTTGGTACCTCGCCGCTCGCAGCGCGACTTCTCTGCGACGTTCCTCCCCCAGCACAAGGTCCATCCCCCGCACGGCGTCCTGCTGCGCCTCGTTGAACGCCAGGACCCGCGCGGAGCGACGTCTGACCTCGTGAGGGAGGACCGCTTCGGCTCCGTAGACCAGGAAGAACGGGGTCTCTCCAGTCGGCCTGGTCGCGGTTGTGTGGATGGACCATAACACAGACTAAAGCTCATCATACCAACCTCTGCCGTAGGCCTCCAACTTCTTCTTGAACGTCCTGGCCTTGAGGCCCCTCAGGACCTCTGCGTTGGCTCGCTCGGCCTGGCCGTTGCTTCGGGGGTGCGCCACGGAAGCGTAGCATATCTGCGTTCCAAGGTTAGCATAGTATGTTTTGAAAAGGTTACTGGTGAACTGTGAACCGTTTTCCGTGATGATGCGGTTCGGCACCCCGAACCGGCTCACGATGCCCCTGATGAACTTGACCGCGGAACCCATGGGGATGGTGCGGACGGCCTCGACTTCAGCCCACTTGGTGAACTTGTCCACGGCGATGTAGAGGTAGCGGTAGCCCCCTGGCGCCCGAGGAAACGGGCCCAGGATGTCCAACCCCCAGACTGCGAATGGCCACGAAAGGGGTATAGTCTGCAGGCCTCCTGCCGGCTGATGGATCTGCTTGGCGTGGAACTGGCAGGCCTCACAAGCTTTCACTAGTTCGACGGCGTCATTGAGTGCGGTGGGCCAATAAAACCCACTGCGGAATGTCTTGCCGACGAGGGTCCGTGATGATGAATGATGTCCACAGTCTCCGCCGTGTATATCTTCTAGCAGTTCCTTTCCTTGCTCCCTGGAGATGCAGCGCAGGGATACACCGTTTGGTCGCTTCCGGTAGAGCTCTCCATCCTTGATGCAGTATGTCGTGGCCTGCCGTGCTACACGCTCCGCTTCCTCCTCCTTCTCCGGCAGGGTCCCTTGTGTTAAGTAACTCCGGAGCTCCGTGATCCAGCACCCCTCCTGAGGTTCCATCGCCAGGAGCAGGCGTGCTCCTGAGGCCGGGCCACAGGCCGGGGCTCCTAAGACAGGTGGCTGGGGGAGCTCCTCCCGAGGCTGAGCCGTGTTTGACAATGATGGCAAGGCTGAGGGCTTGAAGAGCCGCTCCTCGAAAGCGCCAGGCTCCTGAGGTAACCGCCTGGGCGCCCGTTTGGCGATGTCGTCGGCCTCCTGATTGGTGCCATGGGGCACATGCTGCAACTCCAACCCCCAGAACTGCTTCTCCATCCGGCGGACCTCCGCAAGGTAGGCTTCCATGTGCTCATCTTTTGGCTCATACACCTTGTTGGAGAAATTGACAAGGAGCTGCGAATCGCCCTTGATGGTGAGGCGTTTCACCCCCAGGGCAGCTGCGGCCTTCAAGCCTGCTATTAAACCTTCATACTCCGCTATGTTGTTGGAGACCTTTTCACCTTACTGGAAACAGAGCTGCACAGCGTAGTAGAGCTTGTCTTGAGTGGGCGATATAAGCATCGCCCCAGCCCCAGCGCCATGCCTGGAGAATGCCCCATCGAATTACATGACCCAGCCTTCTGGCACCTTGCTTCCCAGGGAGAGGGACCGATCCTCGTCGGCCTTGAGGCCTGGTGCCTCCGTCCATTCTGCCACAAAATCCGCCAATGCTGCTCCCTTGATGACTCTGGTTGTGCTGAATGCAAGCTGAAACGCTTGCAGTTCTATGTTCCACTCAGAGACCCTTCCAGCTGAGTTAGGGCTCCTAAGCACTCTCTCCAGGGGGTATGACGAGACGACCTTGATGGGATGACCCTGAAAATAGTGCCGCAGCTTGCGCGAGGCCACCAGTAGCGCGAGGAGGAGTTTCTGAGGCATGGGGTACCGTGCCCTCGCATCCCGCAACACCGTGCTGACGAAGTACACTGGGTGCTCAACGAGGTTGGGTGCGTCAGTGCTGGTGGCTCCCTTGGGAGACCATGGCGCCTCCTGAGGCGACGAGGCCTCGTGAGGCTGGCCATCTGGGAGAGGGGCCTCTCCCGCCTCTGGTGCACTCCTCTGCGGCGGCTGATCCTCCTCAGCCGTGGTGGCGGTTTCTGCGGGCCTTCCTTGTTCCTGTTTTTCCTTGTCCCGGGCTGCTGATGTGGCTTTGATGCGACGCTCCTCCCTAACCGCCACCAGGGCTGCGCTGGCGGAGTAGGGAGTGGCGGCGAGGTAAAGCACTAGGGGCTCTTGAGGGCGCGGAGCCACCATGACCGGTGGGCTGGTCAGGTATCTCTTGAGATCCTGGAACGCCTTGTCGGCCTCTTCAGTCCACTCAAAGGGCCCCTTTTTCTTCATTAGCTGGAAGAAAGGCAGCGCTCGCTCCCCCAACTTGGAGATGAAGCGCCCTAGCGCGGTCACGTGCCCAGTGAACTTCTGCATTTCTCTGAGGGTCTTTGGCGGGCTCATGTCCTCGACCGCCTTGACCTTTTCCGGGTTAGCCTCGATGCCTCGGTGGGACACGAGGAAACCCAAGAGCTTGCCCGAGGGGACTCCGAACACACACTTCTCTGGGTTGAGCCGTAGGTTCACTGCGTTGAGGCTCGTGAAGGTCTCCTCCAGGTCTTGTATCAGGGTCCTGGCCTCCCGAGACTTTACCATAATGTCATCAACGTAAGCCTCAACATTCTTCCCGAGCTGCGGGCCCAAGGTGATGTGCATCAGCCGCTGAAAGGTCGCCCCTGCGTTACGCAACCCGAATGGCATGCATGTGTAGCAGTACACCCCACACGGGGTTAGGAAGGCTGTCTTTTCGACGTCCTCTACCGCCATCTTGATCTGGTGATACCCGGAGAAGGCATCCAAGAAGCATAGCAGGTCGCATTCCGCGGTGGAATCGATGATCTGGTCGATGCGGGGGAGCGGGAACGGATCTTGCGGGCATGCCTTGTTGAGGTTGGTGAAGTCGACACACATGCGCTCCTTCCCTCCCTTCTTTGGCACAACGACAGGGTTGGCCAACCAATCCGGGTATCGGACCTCGTGAATGACCCCAGCGGCTTCCAATTTGCGGGTCTCTTGGACGATGAAGGCCTGCTTTTCTGTGGACTGCCGCCTCGCCTTCTGCTTCACAGGGCGCACGTTGGGGCACACGTTGAGGTGATGCTCGATTACACTCCTAGGGATCCCTGCCAACTGGTTAGGCTCCCAAGCGAATACCTTCTTGTTCGCGCGCAGGAACCCGACCAGGGCCTCCTCTTGCTCGGGTTTGAGGTTGGCGCCTATGGTGAAAGTGGCGTTGGTGGACCCGTCCTCATCGACGGGTATCTGCTTGGTTTCTGCCTTGTCTTGGGTGAACAACTGTTTCTTCTTGGCGGGTGCAGCCCCCTTGGGCTCGGGGGTCTCCGAGTCGGCGGGCTGTGCCGACGCCGTCGTCTTGAAGGCGAGCTTGAGCACTCGAAGCGCGTCTCCGGTATCCCCATGCACGGTGAGGACACCGCTGCTCCCGGGCATCTTCATGAGGTTGTACGCCGGGTGCGTCGCGGCCATGAACTGGGCCAGCGCTGGGTAGCCGATGATGGCGTTGTAGGGGAGGCCGATGGGGGCGATGTCGAAGTCGACCAGCTCCGTGCGGAAGTTGTTGTAGGTGCCGAAGGTTACTGGGAGCCGGATCTGTCCCAAGGAGCTGGATGATCCGCCCCAACGCCTGAGAAGGGCCGGCTAGGTTGCAGCCGTTCCAGGGGTATGCAGAGGAGGTTGAAGGCCTCAACCGAGAGCACGCTGAGGCCCGCACCGCCATCGATGAGAGTTCTGGTGACGGCCACCTGGCAGATGGTGGGGGTGCATAGCATGGGGAGCGCACCCGAGAAGGCCGAGTTGGAGGGGTGGTCCTCCGAGCTGAAGGTCAGGCCGGCCTTGGGCGCCGCCCGGTCCGGGAGAGCCCCCTGCCGCGTGGAAGCGGCGCTGACCCGGCGGATGAACGGCTTGACGTGGTGACTTGTAGGCGGCGCCTGCGAGCCGCCCAGGAGGGCTGCGACGATCGGGGGTGTTGGTGTAGCGTGGTGGGCGAGGAAGAGGCTGCGGAGCTCTTCCCAAGAGGCCACGGAGGCAGCCATGCCGTGGGGAGCCAGTTGGCCATGACCCTATCGTCACCTCCAGCTTTGAGGATGGCCTCCTCGTACGCCAGCAAGAAGGCCAGCAGATTAGTCGTGCCGCTGTAGCACAGCGGCGTCGTTGGCTTGAACTTGTCCGGCCACCGTACCCGTTGCAGGGCTGGGGCCAGGGCTCGGAGCCCCCTGACCCCCATGCTGGCGCCGGCGGCCGGAGCAGGCGACGCGCTACTCATCGCGAGGCAGGTCGTGGCGGTGGCGGAAGGGAAAACTCCGGTGCACCCCTACCTGGCACGCCAAATGTCAGATTTCGGGTTCCGGCAGACCCTTGAGGTTCGAAAACTGGGGTGCGCGCGGAGATTTCGCCTTCTACCTACCTGCACCCCTCCGCCTCGCTAAGATCTGAGCTATGGAAAGAATGACACAAGAGACGCAGGGTTTATACTGGTTCGGGCCACCGTTGTGGTGTAATACCCTACTCCAGTGTGTGGTGTGGTGGGTTGCCTCTTGGGCTGATGATGATGAACAATACAAGGAAGAACAGCCTCGCGAGGGTCTGTTCTTTGCTGGGGGAGGGGACGAACTGCTAGGAGGATTTCAGTCACCCTTCTCTCTCTCTGATTTCGATCCGATCCCCCCTACCCTGTGGGTGGCCGGTCCTATTTATATGCAAAGGCCCTAGGCTTCTTCCCAAATATTGAGTGGGAAGGGCGCCAACAATTGGCCATTTTGAAGGGGAACATCTAGTACACTTATCCTGACTAAAGTTGGTCCTCGCCTGCACAAAGCTCTGGTGGTGACGCCGTCTTGGGCTCCACGATGACCTCTGTCCTGCAGTCCTCCTGGTCTTGGTCTCGTTGCATCGAAATGGCAACCTTTCCCTGATGCCTCGGTACTCCGCGGCTGCGCTTGCCCCCTTTGCACCAAATGGGAAAGGAGGACACTGCGCGGGCTGGCACCCGCCTGGCGCCCTTGGTCGTCATGGCTTGCGTCACGGGCTCCTCGTGAGGTACCCTTCCTTGATCTCTCCGCCTCCTCGCGAGCCAGCCTGGTGAGGCCGTGCCTGAGGAAGCTCCGCGTCGTCCGTCCCGTGAGGCTTGGCCCCTCGCGAGGGTCTTAAGTCTGTGTTGATGAAGATGGGCCGTGCTGGGCCCCCCTTTGAGCCACGCCACAGGCCGCAAGCAGGCCAGTCTAGGGACCCCCGTTCCTAGAACGCCGACAAAATTGAAATCCAGGCGGGCTACTGACCTCTACCAAAGGTGAAATAGTAAAAGGGAGGAAACATTGTGCATTTAGTATCATGAAGAATATGCAGTAAGAAGCGCTCAAGTAGTTTCTTTCGTGGGATGAATACGGTGTGAGCGGAGACGTAAGATTTGCACGAATAAGGAAAGAGGAGTACCTCTTTCTGCTGGCAGTGCTGTATCCTTCTGTTTTACCGACGATCTTCTTGTTGTTCGCCGGAAACCAGAAGTTGTGGAGGACGGTGCAGCCTTGGACGAACCCATGGCCAAGTTGTTGAGTGTGGTGCGGTGGCCGTCTGTCGGCAGTGAGGAAGCAGATTCGAGGCGGCGAACGACGGCGTAGCGGGAATAGCTCCGGTGCGGTGGACGGTTGCGACACTGGAGCCGCAACAGTGAGGCGCAGGACGGCATGGTCGGAGTGGTTCTAGTACGGCGCACATCGGTGTCGGCATCGTGGAGGCAGCTCTGCCTCGGCTTCAGCTGCTAAGTCCTTGAGGGCGTTGCGATTACGGTTGCGTTGGATGACGACGTTGGGATACCGGCTCCGGCGTGATGGAGGAGGGCGGCGGTGGAATGGACGCTATGGGGTGGTGGACGGAGGGGGCTGGGGTTTCGCGGCTGGTGGAGAGGGCGTTTTCGCGCCCACGGGGTATGAATAGGGAAACGGAGGGAGGCGGGGAACTAAGGGGGAACAATGTTTCGGTTTGAGACGCGCTTGTTTGAAATTTGGGGAAAGTTACAAACTTTGCCCCCATCTAAAATTTCGGACATATTGCGGGTTGGGGGTAGGACAGTCATGTCAGGTGTCCCAAATGCGGGCGGGTAGGCGCCCACGACGTATGAATGCTTCTCAGAGGCGGTTGAGACTGGCGTCTTGGTGAAGTTACAAACCTACCCCGGTTTAGACCTTTGGACATCGGGCTGATAGGCTACACGGGCCAGAGTCAGGACAGTAATTTCCTACCACCAAAACATTAGTCTCGCGCGGTTTTGGGTGACCGGAGGCCTATTTGGCGCTTCGTTCAATATTTGGGAGCAGAAGCATTAACGTTTTCGGTTCTCTTGAATTGAACTTTCAGGATTTGTCAAACTTCACAAATCTTTACTCTTGAAAATCCTAAAGCTACGATTATTTTGGAATGGAGGGGGTACATTTGAATATACATTGTACATGAGTATATATTAAAAAATATGCAACTTACCTCAGTTCATGCATGGTTCCAGATATAATCTCCTTGGTTGCAAAAAAAAGTTAGATATGCGTATGAATATATATAGCATGTTCAAACTCACAACAAAGATTGATGCCCCCTTTTACATCTGATTTACAAATGCCATTATCTCGGGTTCAAATAGATGAATGCACTTCCTATGAATTCGAATCTTCGAAACCCCCTTTATGTTGAATTCGACATGTATTCTATTTCGTAGCTAGCAATTTGGAATGTATCCATGCAAGTGACAAATGTATAAAGTGCTTCACACTAATAACATGGAGTGCACTAATTAATGTTTATATATGAATTGCAAAAGCATCCATTGCCTGTATTTCAAACAGCTCTCACTCTATGGATCGATAATATCAAATAAACACATGCACATGCTAGAATTCAATAGAGTATGGGTGTCTGATAGACCGATTTTCGTCCATACGCAATTTGCAAAATTCACGATCTCATCCAAAAATAATAATGCCATTTATATTTTAATTTAATGCATAGAACCGCCTTTTACACTTAGATGCACTATGCCTCGCCCCGTTCTCACAAACGTGTTATATATCTCTCTATCTAACGCATAAGTGCACACACTTTATATGCATCGGCATTTCTCTTTCACACATGCTCACAATCTCTCTCAGGGTGTCGGGGTGTCTCACGCACATGCTCTCTCTGTTTCTCTCTCTCTCTCTTTCTGACTACTATGTACCACTCTTTTCACTAATCTCAGTTGGAAAACACTATTTCTCTCACATGCATATATACACATGCATGGTCTCTACTAGCCCTCTATACGCACATATATGTGCCTACGTGTCTCCCGCACGCACATTATCTTTAGGCCTCTCTCGCACACATTGCCCCCCCGACACACCTCTCTCTTAGTAGTTGGCAGATATGATTTCATCATATCATTCGGTAGGATATCCCTGGCTGTTAGGCTAGATGGTAATACGAGGCAAAGTTTTACCCTAGTTCGGATCGGACCCTTGCAGTTGAAGAAAGATCCTACTCCTGGTACTGTATATTAGTGATAGGGGTGTGTACAAAGTACACGCGAATACCAGGCATTGTGCGTGTGTGTATACTATCGACGAACTAGCCCCCAAGCTTGTATAACATACTAAGGGCCTAGGGTTACAAATCATATATAGTCGTCTTATCACCAGTGGGGATAGAGTCCTCCGCGACTCTGGTAGCTTCATGTTGTACGCCGAGTCCTCCACATGGGTCTTCCTATAACATGTCTCGGTCCAGCCTATATGTGGCGCAGGATGGAACCGACCCATGAGTCTTCATGTTGACCCACCACAACTAGAAATGATGTGCCCACCACACCACACACGCAATCGGCCACTAAGAAAATAAGCATATACAATAGTACAAGGGTATCTAGCTCACGATACATCTCCATATTTTGTTGATGACACTGACGGACTTTGCATTTGATGCGTGCTCCGTATTTTGTTGATGACACTTACGGTCATTGTATTTGAAGAGAAAGCACGATATGGTCACTGGACTTCAGAATAAGCTCATCACGGTCACCACATACATTTTGTCGTGCTAACCAACATGTGGTTGGATGGTTAGAGGACAGTGGTTTCTCGAGCCCACCAAGGTTAAAGTCCCGGTGCTCGCATTTATCTTGTGTTAATTTCAATATTTTCCGGCGATGTACATTTAGTGGGATGAGACGTTCCACTCGACTACGAGGCACCTATGGTGACTTCGTAAAATCTCAAGATCATATATGATGGCCCACTCTCTCAAAGGTGCTCATAGGGGTAGGGTTCACGTGTGTGCGCTTATAGCGGTGAGTGCTTGCGCGTATATATGAGCCCTTGCGTCTGTACCGTGTTAAACAAATACATATCATGATTATACGGTCACTGGCTCACCCGTACAACTCCGTATTTTGTTGATGACACAATCAATTGACCAGTCAAACGTTCCACGCGGTGCAACTAGTGTTGCACCATCGGGGCGTGTAACCGTGGGGCCCACCCGTCAGCCCGTATATGAAAGAAAGAAATGGTAGTTTGAGTCTGTACTGTGTTAATAAAATAGGAGTACATTTTAGGGTGATCATACAGTCACTGGCTCACCATACAGCTCCGTAATTTGTTGATAACACAATCAATTGACCAGTCAAACGGTCCACATTCAGCAGCGCACATTACCATAGGGCCCACCCGTCAGCGCGTATATGAAGGACATAAATGGTAATAAATTAGTGGTCGGTGGGTATTCGAAGTCGTGAGACCTCTGGTTAGCAGTCACCGGTGGTTGGGGGCGTTCATTGGGTGGTGGGGTGGGGATCCCCGAAGAAAAAGCTCGGCGGGGGGGCTAGAGGGATGGCCAGTGTGGCGGTGGGGAGTGGTTTCGGGGAGGGCGGGCCGGCCACGGGCGGCGGGGCTGGTGGTTCGGCCGGTGGTGGCTGGCGGCTCAGGGGGGGTGGAGTTTGATGATAAACTAGAGGCCCTTGATTTCGTATCCAACGGCTGGAAAATCTAATGACCAGAGATGAAAAAGTCAGTCGACTGACGTGTAGCCTCACCCCGCACGTACACATGCACGCACGCAAGACAAGCACGCATGTAGGCGTGCAACACTGACACATACACACGCACGCATGCTGGCATGCAACACTGACACATACACATGCACTCACGAACACACGCACGTACGCACCCATGCATGCAACACTGAAACATACCCTTGCACGCACGCAACACTCGCACGCCTGCATGCACACAACACACGACGCAAGACACACGCTCAACCTATACATGCATGCACCCTTTGTTAAGGACATGGATTGCTACGAGTATTAATCAATCTTATCTGTGATAAGCAGAACATTGATGTTTGCAGCGGTCTTTATGAATCACAATGTATCGAACGGGCTATCAACATAGTAGGCTTATCTACATGAAAAAGATGACGTCACACTCAATGAACAATCATCGGTTTATGAAATGCCCGCTTCTGACCGCCCTAGCCAACCAAAGGTTCCTCTGCTGTGCGCTGCCTGCGTTGGGTCACTGACATGCAGGCCATGCACCCAAAGAGCCCACACGTTAGTGGAAGAACGGCGCAGTGCCCTAGGTCACAGTCGAGGGCGCCACTTGCGGCACGCCCGGCTGAACACGACTCCGTGCCGCATTCAAACGCCTCCATGAAACCCGCCCGTGTGGAAGCTGAGAAACCCACTCTGGACACACGTCCGTTCATGACCGGGCCGTCGTTAAACGCAACACCGGCCGAGCTCCTCCCGTCCGCCATCTATTTAATCTCCTATTAAAACGAGGCCAAACGCCGGCCAAGAATCGCACACCTCCGCCACTCCCTATCTCCTCCACCATTTTGTCCACTCTTACAATGGCTTACGTAGAGTAGTTATTCCGCATCCAAGCCGGCTGGGTAGCCCGCCGGATACGAGCTATGCAGCTCGCTGATCCACCTCCCTCCCCTCGTCTGACGGAGCCAGTTGCTGCCTCAAGCCGGCGCGCGGTTCAGCAACTCGCCGCTCCAGGCTAGCTCGATGAGGAGCGGAGCACGGGCGTCATTGCTGCCGTCCACGCCGCCGCCTCGTACCGCGTCTCCCGTTTTTGTGGCCGAGACTCCCATGCCGGCGGCCGTGCCATGCAAGCAGCGACAAAAGCCGGGTGCGCGGAGAGCGACGAGTCGGTGGCCAGCGCCTCCACATCCACCACCATCATCGAGGAGAAGTAGAACACGGGAGGCCACCGCCGCTTGGGTCCCATGAAGGCCACTACGGAGGCGACGCCGGCATACACAGCAGGTGTCTTGCCAGATCCTTTTGTTGCGAGGACCTTCGTCGACCCCGCATGGGCTCCACGGAAGAGGGGAATGTTAGGATGAACTCGAGCTGGTGTCGGCCATGGCAAAGTAGTGGCCGGTGATGAACTCGAACCGGTGCCGGCCACCATCATCTTCGGCACCAGCCAATGATATCAGTTGGGCAGTGGGGAAGCGAGCCATCCTTTGCGCTGAAGCATATACCTCCAGGGCTCCCGGCAGTCCGGTGATCGTGCTGCCGGACATGAGGAACACAGATTGATCGGTGGGCGACCATTTAGGCCAGGTATTATATACCTGTGCTGTCCAGAACTAGCACCGCGTAGTTCATTTGAATGTAATGAAATCTGTCATGTTTGTATGAAAATCCGGTATTTTATATGATTTCCGTCGTTGTTTATATGAAATATCAGTTTGTCTATGTGTTTGCATGAATTTCATCCGGTTGGTTGAGTTGCTGTCATAATGTGTGCGACAACGGTTGGATGTCGTAATTTGCAGGTCGCCGGTCGGTCTGCGGGCGGCTCGGGCGGCGTTGTGGGACAAAAAAACACAGCTTGTGCGAGCTCGTCTCCAACGTGCACGCTGGAGGATGCATGACAGCATGAGCACCCGAGCCATTCCTCGTTCATCGGTGGCAAAGGCACCGGTGGACAAAAGGGTCGCCAATATTTTGGCTACCCCGGGCAAGATCCAAACAGCCCCTCCCAACAGATTCAAATCCCTCGTTCGCCGTGGAATTTTGCCATGTGTTGTTTTCATGGACTAGCAAGATGCCCGTGCATTGCACGGAACATCAAGATGCATTTTTTACAAACTCCCGCATGCATGCAAGGGATAATTAATGTCCTCCTTTGCTAGTACCACGAGGCAAACACCATTAATATTGCATCGATTAGTGTTAGTGGCCTTGTATATCTGCAAATTGTAATTTTGATAGTGGCCCCTTGTATATAAAAATGGAGGGAGAAAGATGAGAGATAAGGTGAGGAGGAGTGGGGCCTGGTGGTGACGGGTGGTCGGACTGGGCGGAGGCATGGGGATGGACGGCACATTATGTCTAGGTTTGTATCTCTCTCACACACACCCATGTAGGTGGGGGACGTGCACGAAGAGAAGAGGTGCACGCACGGCGCACGTACTCCCATCTCTTTCCCAACCACACCCGCGCGGGTATACGGTGGAGCTCATTTCTGTATGAAAAAGGCAGCCCACGTGGTAATTTGGCACGTGTACTGGTTGTCCACTTGGTGGAGGAAGGATCGTCTACCACGGGTGAACAAACAAATTGTGAGTTGACGCGTTATGTAAAATTAAAAAAAGAGGCAAACCATGTGGGGCCTACCTTAGAGGCAAGGCTCTATACACTGGAGTACTTTTGATGTGTCTCGTCAACTCGCAGAATGAGGAGAAGCTTGCTTAGTATGCCGTCTCCCCCGCCCACGGGCGCGGTGGCTCACAGGATGAGGCGAAGCTTGCTTACGAGTAGTAGTAGTAGTAGTGTTACTACTGTATGCCTTTACGCCCGCTCCCTCGCCCACGCGCGGTGGCTCGTAGCACGAGGAGAAAATTTTACTACTCCCTCCGTTTACTCCTCGTCCCTACTACGTACTTACAAGGCCACAATAAAAAATACATTTTGCATCTATACACGGCCACAAATAGTAATCGAGACAAAAGTTACTACTCCCTCCTTTCTAGTTTATGGCTCAATTTCAAAATCTCTCCAACCAAGGTAGACGGTGAGTGGTCGAATTAATTTCATAGTTTGCACAAGTAATTAGTACGCTCATTTTTTTCAAGAAGTTATGTTTACCGAGGCATTAATTAGAATGAATGCATGAATGACCACTAAATTTCCATGAACTTGTACATGCATTGGTTAGTTTCCTCTTGACACTGCTTGCGTCGGGTGATCTAACGCACCTCGAAATCCAACATGTGAGACATATAGCAACCGGGTCGACGTGTCAAGCACCAAATAACAGTGCAGAACAGCAGGGGGGACGCACCCCACTCGTACCGGCCCAGTAGTAGTAATGAGCAATGAGACGTCAAATCACAATGCCGCACCTTCCAAGACGGACGAAGCAACCATTATTTCACACTTCGGTTCGCCATCATCTCAAACCGCGTAGTATTGCTTCTGCCTCAAGAGGGACACGCGCATCGCCTTGCTACATCATGACATGTTGGACCGCATGACAGGCCATGCTCCCCCGTCGATCGCTCGGTAAAATCACCTCATTTTTACTATACTTCCTCCGTATCGGTTTACTACATGGCATGCACGTCGTTCTAGGTTGAGAATTTAACTGGCTATATATGTGACAATGTTGGGGATATCGCTTATCGGAAATTTATCGGTCGACCCATGATAAGGGGTAAATCGTCCAGTTTATCGGCATATCGGCCGATTTATGGCCATATCGGCTCATTTATCGGACGATTTATCTTATCGGTCAGACAGCAGTAAGCGATAAATCGGCCGATTTGTCGGCATATCGGAAGATATCTTGAACAGTGATATGTGATGAACAGTACTCTAGCCTTTTGAAAAATGTATACTTTTGTACAGTAGTACTATCGATGGATTGCGCCATGGAGCAAAAATTGAAATTAAAAAAATGTGGTACATATAGAGAGCGTTCGTCACCAAATTATGCATATAGTACTATTAAAAAAGCTAGCACGTGCTTAATTGGGGTGCTAAATTCTATTAAAGAAATACTAGTAATATGTACATACTGAAGAGTTAAAGTAACGAGAAGAAACATAACATAGTTCCGCTGGGGGCTCAGCACAACACACCCCTCAAATTAAACTAAGCACACCTGAAATTAAACAATGCAACTAATCCGGTAGACACTGCATTAGAAGTTTAGAACCACCATGAGCAACGACACTGCCACCTTACTCGGAGTCCTCATCCACGTCCTCGACTTCGTCCTTGTCCCTCTCCCTCTTGGCCGATACTTCTTTGCTTGAACCGCACACTTGGCTATTGCTCTTCATCCAACCCTTGTATATATTGAAACAAAGGTAGCCATCCATTGCAGTGTAGTGGATGTGGTCTATATCTAGTACATTCCGCTGCCATGCATGACGATTAAACGTGTAATGAGGTTTCTCCAGTTTACGGTACGAAGGATGAACCATGGCTCCTGCCAGGGTCAGCATTGAAGGCTGATGAGAGGGAACCAGCCGATTCTTCTGGAGGTCGAAGGGGTTGCCTACAACAAGGCCTATCCAACCCAGGACTTCTTTGTCGTTCTTAAAGTCTACAGTAACGAATTTCACTGTTTTGTCCTTGAGGAAGTGTTGGGGAACGCAGTAATTTCAAAAAATTTCCTACGCACACACAAGATCATGGTGATGCATAGCAACGAGAGGGGAGAGTGTTGTCTACGTACCCACGCAGACCGACTGCGGAAGCGTTGACGCAACGTAGAGGAAGTAGTCGTACGTCTTCCCGATCCGACCGATCCAAGCACCGTTACTCCGGCACCTCCGAGTTCTTAGCACACGTATAGCTCGATGACGATCTCCGGGCTCCGATCCAGCAAAGCGTCGGGGAGGAGTTCCGTCAGCACGACGGCGTGGTGACGATCTTGATGTTCTACTGTCGCAGGGCTTCGCCTAAGCACCGCTACAATATGATCGAGGTGGAATATGGTGGCAGGGGGCACCGCACACGGCTAAGGAACGATCTCAAGGATCAACTTGTGTGTAGAGGTGCTCCCCTTCCCCCGTATATAAAGGATCCAAGGGGGAGGGGGCGGCCGGCCAGGAGGAGGGCGCAGGAGGAGTCCTACTCGTACCGGGAGTAGGACTCCCCCCCAATCCTAGTTGGAATAGGATTCCCCGAGGGGGAAAGAGAGAGGGGGGGGGCGGCCACCTCTCCTTGTCCTAATAGGACTAGGGGAGGGGGGAGGCGCGCGGCCCACCTGAGGCTGCCCCTTTTCTCCTTTCCACTAAAGCCCACTAAGGCCCATATAGCTCCCGGGGGGTTCCGGTAACCTTCCGGTACTCCGGTAAAATCTTGATTTCACCCGGAACACTTCCGATATCCAACATAGGCTTCCAATATATCAATCTTTATGTCTCGACCATTTCGAGACTCCTCGTCATGTCTGTGATCACATCCGGGACTCCGAACTAACTTCGGTACATCAAAATGCAGAAACTCATAATAACTGTCATCGTAAAGTTAAGCGTGCGGACCATACGGTTCGAGAACAATGCAGACATGACTGAGACACATATCCGGTCAATAACCAATAGCGGGACCTGGATGCCCATATTGGCTCCTACATATTCTACCAAGATCTTTATCGGTCATACCGCATAACAACATACGTTGTTCCCTTTGTCATCGGTATGTTACTTGCCCGAGATTCGATCGTCGGTATCCAATACCTAGTTCAATCTCGTTACCAGCAAGTCTCTTTACTCGTTCCGTAATACATCATCCCACAACTAACATTTTAGTTGTAATGCTTGCAAGGCTTATGTGATGTGCATTACCGAGAGGGCCCAGAGATACCTCTCCGACAATCGGAGTGACAAATCCTAATCTCGAAATACGCCAACCCAATATGTACCTTTGGAGACACCTGTAATGCTCCTTTATAATCACCCAGTTACATTGTGACGTTTGGTAGCACCCAAAGTGTTCCTCCGGTAAACGGGAGTTGCATAATCTCATAGTCATAGGAACATGTATAAGTTATGAAGAAAGCAATAGCAACATACTAAACGATCGGGTGCTAAGCTAATGGAATGGGTCATGTCAATCAGATCATTCAACTAATGATGTGACCTCGTTAATAAAATAACAACTCTTTGTTCATGGTTAGGAAACATAACCATCTTTGATTAACGAGCTAGTCAAGTAGAGGCACACTAGTGACACTAAGTTTGTCTATGTATTCACACATGTATTATGTTTCCAGTTAATACAATTCTAGCATGAATAATAAACATTTATCATGATATAAGGAAATAAATAATAACTTTATTATTGCCTCTAGGGCATATTTCCTTCAGTCTCCCACTTGCACTAGAGTCAATAATCTAGATTACACAATAATGATTCTAACACCCATGGAGCCTTGGTGCTGATCATGTTTTGCTCGTGGAAGAGGCTTAGTCAACGGGTCTGCAACATTCAGATCCGTATGTATCTTGCAAATCTCTATGTCTCCCACCTGGACTAGATCCCGGATGGAATTGAAGCGTCTCTTGATGTGCCTGGTCCTCTTGTGAAATCTGGATTCCTTTGCCAAGGCAATTGCACCAGTATTGTCACAAAAGATTTTCATTGGACCCGATGCACTAGGTATGACACCTAGATCGGATATGAACTCCTTCATCCAGACTCCTTCGTTCGCTGCTTCCGAAGCAGCTATGTACTCCGCTTCACATGTAGATCCCGCTACGACGCTTTGTTTAGAACTGCACCAACTGACAGCTCCACCGTTTAATGTAAACACGTATCCGGTTTGCGATTTAGAATCGTCCGGATCAGTGTCAAAGCTTGCATCAACGTAACCTTTTACGATGAGCTCTTTGTCACCTCCATATACGACAAACATATCCTTAGTCCTTTTCAGGTATTTCAGGATGTTCTTGACCGCTGTCCAGTGATCCACTCCTGGATTACTTTGGTACCTCCCTGCTAAACTTATAGCAAGGCACACATCAGGTCTCGTACACAGCATTGCATACATGATAGAGCCTATGGCTGAAGCATAGGGAACATCTTTCATTTTCTCTCTATCTTCTGCAGTGGTCGGGCATTGAGTCTTACTCAACTTCACACCTTGTAACACAGGCAAGAACCCTTTCTTTGCTTGATCCATTTTGAACTTCTTCAAAACTTTGTCAAGGTATGTGCTTTGTGAAAGTCCAATTAAGCGTCTTGATCTATCTCTATAGATCTTAATGCCTCATATGTAAGCAGCTTCACCGAGGTTTTCATTGAAAAACTTTTATTCAAGTATCCCTTTATGCTATCCAGAAATTCTATATCATTTCCAATTAGTAATATGTCATCCACATATAATATCAGAAATGCTACAGAGCTCCCACTCACTTTCTTGTAAATACAGGCTTCTCCAAAAGTCTGTATAAAACCAAATGCTTTGATCACACTATCAAAGCGTTTATTCCAACTCCGAGAGGCTTACACCAGTCCATAAATGGATCGCTGGAGCTTGCACACTTTGTTAGCTCCCTTTGGATCGACAAAACCTTCTGGTTGCATCATATACAACTCTTCTTCCAGAAATCCATTCAGGAATGCAGTTTTGACATCCATCTGCCAAATTTCATAATCATAAAATGTGGCAATTGCTAACATGATTCGGACAGACTTAAGCATCGCTACGGGTGAGAAGGTCTCATCGTAGTCAATCCCTTGAACTTGCCGAAAACCTTTTGCGACAAGTCGAGCTTTGTAGACAGTAATATTACCGTCAGCGTCAGTCTTCTTCTTGAAGATCCATTTATTCTCAATTGCTTGCCGATCAGCGGGCAAGTCAACCAAAGTCCATACTTTGTTCTCATACATGGATCCCATCTCAGATTTCATGGCTTCAAGCCACTTTGCGGAATCTGGGCTCACCATCGCTTCTTCATAGTTCATAGGTTCATCATGATCTAGTAGCATGACTTCTAGAACTGGATTACCATACCACTCTGGCGTGGATCTCACTCTGGTTGATCTACGAGGTTCAGTAGTATCTTGTTCTGAAGTTTCATGATCATTATCATTAACTTCCTCACTTATTGGAGTAGGTGTCGCAGAAACAGTTTTCTGTGATGTACAACTTTCCAACAAGGGAGAAGGTACAGTTACCTCGTCAAGTTCTACTTTCCTCCCACTCACTTCTTTCGAGAGAAACTCCTTCTCCAGAAAGTTTCCGAATTTAGCAACAAAAGTCTTGCCTTCGGCTTTGTGATAGAAGGTGTATCCAATAGTTTCCTTTGGATATCCTATGAAGACACATTTCTCCGATTTGGGTTCGAGCTTATCAGGTTGAAGCTTTTTCACCATAAGCATCGCAGCCCCAAACTTTCAAAAACGACAACTTTGGTTTCTTGCCAAACCATAGTTCATAAGGCGTCGTCTTAACGGATTTTGATGGTGCCCTATTTAACGTGAATGCGGCCGTCTCTAGAGTGTATCCCCAAAACGATAGCGGTAAATCAGTAAGAGGCATCATAGATCGCACCATATCTAGTAAAGTACGATTACGACGTTCGGACACACCATTACGCTGTGGTGTTCCGGGTGGCGTGAGTTGTGAAACTATTCCAGAATTTTTCAAATGTACACCAAACTCGTAACTCAAATATTCTCCTCCACGATCAGATCATAGAAACTTTATTTTCTTGTTACGATGATTTTCAACTTCACTCTGAAATTCTTTGAACTTTTCAAATGTTTCAGACTTATGTTTCATTAAGTAGATATACCCGTATCTGCTTAAATCATCTGTGAAGGTGAGAAAATAACGATATCCGCCACAAGCTTCAATATTCATCGGACCACATACATCTGTATGTATGATTTCCAACAAATCTGTTGCTCTCTCCATAGTACCGGAGAACGGTGTTTTAGTCATCTTGCCCATGAGGCACGGTTCGCAAGTACCAAGCGATTCATAATCAAGTGGTTCCAAAAGCCCATCAGTATGGAGTTTCTTCATGCGCTTTACACCGATATGACCTAAACGGCAGTGCCACAAATAAGTTGCACTATAATTATCAACGCTGCATCTTTTGGCTTCAACATTATGAATATGTGTATTACTACTATCGAGATTCAATAAGAATAGACCACTCTTCAAGGGTGCATGACCATAAAAGATATTACTCATATAAATAGAACAACCATTATTCTCTGATTTAAATGAATAACCGTCTCGCATTAAACAAGATCCAGATATAATGTTCATGCTCAACGCTGGCACCAAATAACAATTATTTAGGTCTAATATTAATCCCGAAGGTAGATGTAGAGGTAGCGTGCCGACCGCGATCACATCGACTTTGGAACCGTTTCCCACGCGCATCGTCACCTCGTCCTTAGCCAATCTTCGCTTAATCCGTAGTCCTTGTTTCGAGTTGCAAATATTAGCAATAGAACCAGTATCAAATACCCAGGTGCTACTGCGAGCATTAGTAAGGTACACATCAATAACATGTATATCACATATACCTTTGTTCACCTTGCCATCCTTCTTATCCGCCAAATACTTGGGGCAGTTCCGCTTCCAGTGACCAGTCTGCTTGCAGTAGAAGCACTCAGTTTCAGGCTTAGGTCCAGACTTGGGTTTCTTCTCTTGAGCAGCAACTTGCTTGCTGTTCTTTTTGAAGTTCCCCTTCTTCTTCCCTTTGCCCTTTTTCTTGAAACTAGTGGTCTTGTTGACCATCAACACTTGATGCTCCTTTTTGATTTCTACCTCCGCAGCTTTCAGCATTGCGAAGAGCTCGGGAATAGTCTTGTTCATCCCTTGCATATTATAGTTCATCACGAAGCTCTTGTAGCTTGGTGGCAATGATTGGAGAATTCCGTCAATGACGCAATCATCTGGAAGATTAACTCCCATCTGAATCAAGTGATTATTATACCCAGACATTTTGAGTATATGCTCACTGACAGAACTGTTCTCCTCCATCTTGCAGCTATAGAACTTATTGGAGACTTCATATCTCTCAATTCGGGCATTTGCTTGAAATATTAACTTCAACTCCTGAAACATCTCATATGCTCCATGACGTTCAAAACGTCGTTGAAGTCCCGATTCTAAGCCGTAAAGCATGGCACACTGAACTATCGAGTAGTCATTAGCTTTGCTCTGCCAGACGTTCATAACATCTGGTGTTGCTCCAGCAGCAGGCCTGGCACCCAGCGGTGCTTCCAGGACGTAATTCTTCTGTGCAGCAATGAGGATAATCCTCAAGTTACGGACCCAGTCCGTGTAATTGCTACCATCATCTTTCAACTTTGCTTTCTCAAGGAACGCATTAAAATTCAACGGAACAACAACACGAGCCATCTATCTACAATCAACATAAACAAGCAAGATACTATCAGGGACTAAGTTCATGATAAATTTAAGTTCAACTAATCATATTACTTAAGAACTCCCACTTAGATAGACATCCCTCTAATCCTCTAAGTGATCACGTGATCCAAATCAACTAAACCATGTCCGATCATCACGTGAGATGGAGTAGTTTCATTGGTGAACATCACTATGTTGATCATATCTACTATATGATTCACGCTCAACCTTTCGGTCTCCGTGTTCCGAGGCCATATCTGTATATGCTTGGCTCGTCAAGTATAACCTGAGTATTCCGCGTGTGCAACTGTTTTGCACCCATTGTATTTAAACGTAGAGCCTATCACACCCGATCATCACGTGGTGTCTCAGCACGAAGAACTTTCGCAACGGTGCATACTCAGGGAGAACACTTCTTGATAATTTAGTGAGAGATCATCTTATAATGCTACCGTCAATCAAAGCAAGATAAGATGCATAAAAGATAAACATCACATGCAATCAATATAAGTGATATGATATGGCCATCATCATCTTGTGCCTGTGATCTCCATCTCCGAAGCACCGTCATGATCACCATCGTCACCGGCGCGACACCTTGATCTCCATCGTAGCATCGTTGTCGTCTCGCCAATCTTATGCTTCCACGACTATCGCTACCGCTTAGTGATAAAGTAAAGCATTACATCGCGATTGCATTGCATACAATAAAGCGACAACCATATGGCTCCTGCCAGTTGCCGATAACTCGGTTACAAAACATGATCATCTCATACAATAAAATTCAGCATCATGCCTTGACCATATCACATCACAACATGCCCTGAAAAAACAAGTTAGACGTCCTCTACTTTGTTGTTGCAAGTTTTACGTGGCTGCTACGGGCTTAAGCAAGAACCAATCTCACCTACGCATCAAAAACACAACGATAGTTTGTCAAATAGACTCCGTTTTAACCTTCGCAAGGACCGGGCATAGCCACACTTGGTTCAACTAAAGTTGGAGAGACTGTCGCCCGCAAGCCACCTATGTGCAAAGCACGTCGGGAGAACCGGTCTCGCGTAAGCGTACGCGTAATGTCGTTCCGAGTCGTCTCGTCCAACAATACCGCCGAACCAAAGTATGACATGCTGGTAGGCAGTATGACTTATATCGCCCACAACTCACTTGTGTTCTACTCGTGCATATAACATCAAACCATAAAACCTAGGCTCTGATACCACTGTTGGGGAACGCAGTAATTTCAAAAAAATTCCTACGCACACGCAAGATCATGGTGATGCATAGCAACGAGAGGGGAGAGTGTTGTCTACGTACCCACGCAGACCGACTACGGAAGCGTTGACGCAACGTAGAGGAAGTAGTCGTACGTCTTCCCGATCCGACCGATCCAAGCACCGTTACTCCGGCACCTCCGAGTTCTTAGCACACGTACAGCTCGATGGCGATCCACGGGCTCCGATCCAGCAAAGCGTCGGGGAGGAGTTCCGTCAGCACGACGGTGTGGTGACGATCTTGATGTTCTACTGTTGCAGGGCTTCGCCTAAGCACCGCTACAATATGATCGAGGTGGAATATGGTGGCAGGGGGCACCGCACACGGCTAAGGAACGATCTCAAGGATCAACTTGTGTGTCTAGAGGTGCCCCCCTGCCCCCGTATATAGAGGATCCAAGGGGGAGGGGGCGGCCGGCCAGGAGGAGGGCGCAGGAGGAGTCCTACTCCTACCGGGAGTAGGACTCCCCCCCCAATCCTAGTTGGAATAGGATTCCCCGAGGGGGAAAGAGAGAGAGGGGGGCCGGCCACCTCTCCTTGTCCTAATAGGACTAGGGGAGGGGGGAGGCGCGTGGCCCACCTTGGGCTGCCCCTTTTCTCCTTTCCACTAAAGCCCACTAAGGCCCATATAGCTCCCGGGGGGTTCCGGTAACCTCCCGGTACTCCGGTAAAATCTCGATTTCACCCGGAACACTTCTGATATCCAAACATAGGCTTTCAATATATCAATCTTTATGTCTCGACCATTTTGAGACTCCTCGTCATGTCCGTGATTACATCCGGGACTCCGAACTAACTTCGGTACATCAAAATGCATAAACTCATAATAATTGTCATCGTAACGTTAAGCGTGCGGACCCTACGGTTCGAGAACAATGCAGACATGACTGAGACACATCTCCGGTCAATAACCAATAGCGGGACCTGGATGCCCATATTGGCTCCTACATATTCTACCAAGATCTTTATCGGTCAGACCGCATAACAACATACGTTGTTCCCTTTGTCATCGGTATGTTACTTGCCCGAGATTCGATCGTCGGTATCCAATACCTAGTTCAATCTCGTTACCGGCAAGTCTCTTTACTCGTTCCGTAATACATCATCTCACAACTAACATTTTAGTTGTAATGCTTGCAAGGCTTATGTGATGTGCATTACCGAGAGGGCCCAGAGATACCTCTCCGACAATCGGAGTGACAAATCCTAATCTCGAAATACGCCAACCCAATATGTACCTTTGGAGACACCTGTAATGCTCCTTTATAATCACCCAGTTACATTGTGACGTTTGGTAGCACCCAAAGTGTTCCTCCGGTAAACGGGAGTTGCATAATCTCATAGTCATAGGAACATGTATAAGTTATGAAGAAAGCAATAGCAACATACTAAATGATCGGGTGCTAAGCTAATGGAATGGGTCATGTCAGTCAGATCATTCAACTAATGATGTGACCTCATTAATAAAATAACAACTCTTTGTTCATGGTTAGGAAACATAACCATCTTTGATTAACGAGCTAGTCAAGTAGAGGCACACTAGTGACACTAAGTCTGTCTATGTATTCACACATGTATTATGTTTCTGGTTAATACAATTCTAGCATGAATAATAAACATTTATCATGATATAAGGAAATAAATAATAACTTTATTATTGCCTCTAGGGCATATTTCCTTCAGGAAGTTCTTAAAATCCGGGCACTCAACATCGTCATGGCATATGTGGTAGACCAAGCAAACATTATGTACGCAAACCTGGATCACGGCGGGCTTTTTCCTCTATTTGTCCTTTAGATCCTTCTATGGTCCCAGGACTGTGGTGTACTCAACATCTAGCCCAGCGACCCACTCATCATCTGAGTTTTCGAACATGCGTCTGAAGCGAGAAAGGCATCCTTTCACCGTCGCGGAAGAACGGGTGTAGATGACGTCGAACTCATCGCCGGTGATGGTTCTAACCTTGTAATCACCGCCGATCGTGGAGATTTGGGACGCCATGGATTTGGGAGGAGGGTTAGGATTAGTGAAAGTACCGTAATGTGAATGGACGGGATGACTAGGAGCGAACCGCCGTAGTATTGAAGGACGTGCGGGGACGAGTAGGAGCGAACTGCCTGCGTGCGAACGGCAGGGTAGTGGCTTTCCATTCTCCCATGATACGGGCTTCCGAGAGCCCTTGGATCTGAGATCGAATGGTTGCATGGCGTGATTCTAGACCTATGGGTGAATATCCTATCCTGGAGGGTTATTCTGCAAATTTCAGCAACTTAGCATGCGACCGTTTGATCTCAGATCCAAGGGCTGCCAGCAGCCCGTATCATGGTCACGCCTACCACAACCACCGCGTCGCTCGCGCGGTCGCGCCCTTGGAGATTTAACATGGTGCGTTAGGCTATCTGATGTTGGCATGTCATACATAGTCATCACTGTCACTCATACTACAATAAGGTTGGCTATAAGGTTGGCTATAAGTGCATTTTTTACTGCTCTCTATCTCTTTCTTCGTACTCCCTCCGTCCCATGATATAAGAACATTTTTGACACTAGTGTAGTGCCAAAAACGTTCTTATATTATGGGACACGGGGAGTACTAGTATTTATTGCATTTGCCAAGGAGTGACCTCTTCCAATGAAATGGTGTTGCTAAGTTTGCTTCATTTAATTAGCTATAGACTCAAAATTATCTTTTCACCTAGGTACACGCGCTTAGCACCGTTTCTTCCTTGGGTCACCAAACTAGTCTCTCTCTTCTTGATTAACTTGCCACATCAGAATTTATGCCTATGTGGCAAGCTTAAGCACCTGTAGGAGCAAGTAAAAGTAAGTACAATAGTGCGCTTTACATGGCATTTTTGCATATGTGGAGGAAAGAGAGGAAGGGAAAAAGTGGAGAAGTGGGCTCTCATGCAAGAGCCAGCCTCTACTACATGGTGGAGCATTGAGAGAGGCACCTATATGGAGGTGGTCAGGAATCGGGAGACTCACGCCGGTCGTAGCGCCGCAGTTAAAATGATAATGGCAAGTCAAATCACGGGGCCCCACCTGTCCAGCAGTAACTCGTTGTCAAATCACACAGCCCTACGTTTGCAGCCGCCTACTCCCTCGTCTTCTCGCATCTCTGTCGAACCGACTAGGCGGAACTGCCCCGCCTACCACACAGGAAAAGCCCCGCCCTCTACTTTTAAATACAACTACATCCTCTTAAGAATCCAATGATATACTTTTTGTGACATAGTAACTCATATTTAGTTAGTCAAATGGATGACCTAGAACTACGTGTAGGCCCTATAAACCGAGATGCCTAAAAATAAAAAACCGGGACGGAGAGGGTAGTTCAGCACGTATCTTTTTAGATCAATATAGTCGGGATTCACCAAGGAGCAAAACCAAGTGGTAGGCTGCTCCTATCGTGTTGGTGTAGCAACTCAAGCAGGGTCAGTCCGCACACGAAATGGCGACACACTTAACAGGACCCTTTTGGCTGACATGTGGCTCATCCACCGTCTTGTTCCACGTGCGATGCACCAAATTACAGTTCGGAGCAGCGGTTGGAATTGGAGGCACCCCGGTCGTAGCGCCGCAGTAGTAGAAAATGAGCGATGAGGGGTCAAATCACAAAGCCCCACCTTTCCCGCATTAAGCTGGACGGACGAAGCAATCATCATTTCACTCTAGGGTGCAAGAGCATAAAGAAAAGAGAAAACAATTATGCGTGCGGCAGCTACCTAGGGCACCCTAGGGTAGGGGTCTCCACTACAGATCCTTTTTTGAAAGTGCCTCCACTACAAATCAGCTTCTCCCTCGTCCTCTTGAAGAAAACCGATGATGAGTGCGGCGGTAGGGTTTGTAGGAGTACTACGGCGTGCGGGGCCACGTCGTAGTAAATGGGTTTGAGTCGACGCCTTAAATATGTGTGGGTCGCTTGGTTTTACGGGAACGAGGCAGTATTTTGGGTTCGGGGACCAGTGGAGATATAGTACGTACAAAAAATTGTGGACGTAGGTTCGACCGAAAGGCAACGATGAATGAGCCCTGCATTTTGATATACCCGGGGCCGCGTGAAATTTGCTACTCTACTCAAAACTAGTAAGGACACATGTATTGAATGCATGAGATTTCAAAACCAAATTATGAATAAATACACACTATAGCATGTAAAGCTTTGAGTCATATATGCATGATGTAGATGTTCGTTTAGTTCTTATAGTTCATCTCATTCAAAATCAATTAGTTTTATAAAAATGTTAAGATTCATGGGGTTGTGCATTGTAAATCATAAAGTAAAAAACAAATAATGGCAATTCATTTAGAAAAAAATTATCAATTATGATACAGAAGATTCTAGAACAAAGGAGAAGTGCTTGTGTTTTGAGGTTTGTGCATTATGCTTAAGTTCAACCATGGTGTCTTCTAAATTGTACATGTGGCAGATCTGCTGGAATGTTGATGATATCCAATGGCCGGTAGTGCTCGGATTTGCCTATCGCTGCACTGTCGGGTTAGCTTCATCCAGCGACCATCTTTCAAAGTTATTGGCACACTATATAGTTCTTGTGCCATAGTTGCATGTTTTGGAAAAAAGCTACTAGTGGGTTGTACTATCTATTTAGGAATAGAAGATGTATACATGGAAGTTATAGGGAAAGAGATGACATGGAGCATCTCAATTCCTATGAGTAGGGATTGGAAAAGAGATGTCATTTGGTTCACATCATAGGAACTTTTCTATTGAATCTAGAGATGACATGTATCTCAATTCCTATGAGGAGGGATTAGAAAAGAGATGTAATTTGGTTCATATCATAGGAACTTTTCTATTGAATATACGCTAATGTTTATTTTCCTTTGAAATTAAGGGAGTATAGGAATCCATTCATATGAACCAAGTGTCTAAAGCTATAGAAATGATATCATGTTTATTTCCTTTGAAATGTGGAGTATATGAATCTATTCCTAGGAACCAATTGGATCTAAAGGAAAAATACTATAAAAATCATATCATATAGAGTTCCTATGATATTCCTCGACACTAAAGGATGCTTGAAATTGCTGCGGGTGATATGATGGTCTTTCTTTGTAGACTCCTCACCCATATTTATAGTTACCTCTCGAAGATGAATAAAATGATATATACATGGTATTCTACATGTGCAATTTGGTACACGAAAACTCGGTAAAAATTTGCGAGGTTCGGATTTTCAATAAAGCTATATGCACTTCATTTCGGAATGGAGGGAGCATACGGCAGTTGCTAACACTTACGTGGAAGATTTGTGTGTAGGAGGAGTGGCTGTTCTATTGGATGACATGGCAAAACTAACACGGTCGGATGCCGACCTAACGGTTCTTACGACGTTCGTCAGGAAAAGGCTTGTGGTGAACGTTTGTCGGATAATGATTTACGGACACATGCATTGCATTGATACGTGCCCCCCTCTCTCTCACGCACATGCACCCTCACGAGTCACGACTCTTCCGAGTCCTCTCGCAGACTCACACGTCGCACCCACCGTCTATCTATAGGTAGACGTCACGCACATATGTGCTCTTCACACCCTACCTCTCAGAACTTCTAAAAAACAAAAGACGGCGCGCACATTTTATTTTAGCTCACATGTCACACACTTATACTATTACTCTTGCGGCGAACGTTCTTTGGGCATAGTATATTGTACTCTCACGAAGAGAAGCGGTGCACACACGCACTAGTTCTCTCACACCCACTCGCGGGTACATGTAGGAGCGCATTTTTTTGAAGCTGGTACAAAAAAATCACTCCACTATATATAAAAGCAGGAGCCTTAGCGCTTGCTTTACTAGGGTTCCTCTCGTTCACTCTCTCATGCTCTCCAGATCTAAGCAACACATAGGTGGCCATACTCTCTCTCAACTCACGGCTGGTCACAAATCCGGCCGGACCACCTCGACCGGGGCAGGGGTGTAGGTGCATCGTTCACGCTGTCATCGGCGGCGAGGAAGGAGACCAACGGCTGCCCACGCGTCGGCGGCGAGAGAGCGCCGGCTCGGGAGGGCCTCCGACCCCTTCTTCTTCCATGCGGTATTGTGGCCAAGATGAGGCCTCCCGACGCCGTCTTTGCCACATGCCGACCACCCTCAGGTATATATTCCTTCGAAACCTGCCTTGCTCTACTGCCCCAGCTCCCTTCGTGTGGATCCTTTTCTACTTCCGTCCGCTGTTCCAAAGCCACCTAGACTTCTACTATTATTAGAAGTAAAGCTAGTTCATACAGTCGATTCAAAGCGTTGGTTCAAACAGGGAAGAAAGTGGGAAAGCTATAGCATGAATCAAGGACTTGGTTCTAAGAGGAAACGGGAGAAAGTAGTAATATCTATCACTGCTTAAATAACCGTATTTCGTATTTGCGCAAACAGGGATGTTTGTCTCCATATCGTTTCGGGATGTCTGTCTCCGTATCGTTTCTATCCGCGCAATCAAAAGCACACACCTCAGTTTTAGTACAACTGCGCAAAATGAGATGGCTATCCCTCGTTGTCATCGTCTAACCTCCCGTCTTCAAGGTATCCCTACATTGATAGTAACTAAGGTAGAATGACCAACGCAATCTAAAAGAAGTTGATTCGTACGTTTTACTTTCTAATTGCAGTGCAGGGACGAGCAAAAACAACTGCATCCTAGTCCGGAATGCACTTTCTACCAGTTCATCCATGGACCGAGGACTAGCTGGCATGGCTGCACGACGGTTTTTTGGACAGGTGCGCGGACAAGAGGCATTGTTGTCTGCTTATTTCTGTAAATAGCGGTGCTTAAATTTAGTGGAATGCACAAGCATTTCAGCTGGTCAACACACTGCATGGTTCAGTTCAGCATTCCAGCTGAGACCACAATTATAATTGGTTATTCTAGAATGAGAGAACCTAACCCTGGATGGTGGCAACAAGAAAAAACCAAAGTGAACTCCAGGAAATTTAAGCCTGTTGGGAGGCCCTTTGCTCAGAGACGCCTTGCTTTTTTTCCTGATTTGTAAACCTTCTCAAAACTTTGTCTTTTGCTGTGAACTAGTATATGTTTTTTATGTTCTATGAATCACTGAGATGTATAAAATTGCTTAACTTATGCTTTTCAAGTTTTTTATGAAGACGAGTTTAATGTGAGTGTTCCACATGAGCGCTGGACTAGCGTGTGAACGTTTGGAATTTATTACATTGTGGCCTCAATTAACTTCACGAACCACTGTAACAAGATACATAGTTGCTTATATGTCAGACAGCAGATTGTTGATTGTTAGCTGGTTGATAGCCTAGTGTTGAAGCGAGCTGAGCCAATGTGCCGTGTTTTGCACAACTGCTTACAAGCGGGGTAGCACCAACAGTGTTTACAAGTACTTATGTATACGTCGGTGCACGGTTCTCGAACGAGTGCTCTATTTCATCAAAACACACACTGCTCGTATGATAAACCGTGACAACTTATGTCTTACCATGCCATATTCATGAAAAAACTAGTGAGGACGCATCTGTTTCGGCAACCATTACAATGGTTCTCACATGATTCACGGGCATACAAAAGTAGCAGCAGTTCCCATAGACGGATTCAAACAGAGTACTAGCCCCAAAGGGGTCGATAACAGGCATGGTTCGGATAATTAGACACAATCCAAAGTACTATTAAACACTAGCTGGGGCAACTATTTCATGCCTCGATCTAATTTGGGTTGGACACAAGACGGACCTTGCCATGAACATCATTGAGGACGTCCCGCAACAACTCAATCCTGTGAACCTTCATGAAGACAACCTTGTGGCCTTGCCACTGATAAACTTGTTTGTGGAGGCACGCCATGTCATCTTCCCGTGTAAGCTTGACAAGAACAGTATGCCTCACAAACGAAGGAGTAGCTTTGAACTTCTTGTGCTTCAGTACACCCTCGACAACACGCCTGACACTACACCACAACACCGATGTAATGGCATGTAAACTGCCGGGAGAAAGCCATTAAGAGGGCAGATAAACTGCCGGGAGAGTGTTTCTCCCGGCAGATAGAACTGCCACAAGAATGGCTGCCGGGGATTAGTTCTCCCGGCAGATAAAATTTTCCCGGCAGTTTATCTGCCAGGACACATGCATTTGCTGGCAGTTAATTTTCTCTCGGCAGACTAGCCGTAGCACATGAACTACTATTACCGGCAGTGGAACTGCCAGCACAAACATGTCTACCCGGCTGTTTGTTTGCCATCACTTTGATTTCACTAGCATTCAATATCCATTCACTATGTTTGCCGTCACTTTGATTTCAATATCCATTCATTATGTCAGGAAATCTAGACAGAACACTCAAATTATACACTTCAATCAAAGTTCCATATATACCTCAACCAAAACCTTAAACTTTCAGAAACATTCATAAACTAAACTTTTTGTGATATGACGGCTCGTTACTGCCACACTACGACCGGGGTGACTCTCCGCCTGCATACTGCCTTCTAATTTGGTGGATGGCATTTGGGCCCGCGCGCTGCATGGCCCGCATGTCGGTGAACAAAAGTATAATGGCATTCAGTAGAGGGAGACGTTTCAATGACCTAGGAGGAGCTAAAAGCGGTAGAGTGTCTCCACTGTACTAGTAGTAATTGTTTTTCTGGGTAGCTATAGAGTGTCTCCACTGTACTAGTAGTAATTGTTTCTTTGGGCCCAAGACAAAACAGCCCATCCACACTAGTAAATAGTAAAATCAATTCAAAAGCCCATGTATTTACTGAATTGATGGATGGGTATGTCGAAGAGCAAAAAAAAGAGTTTCAGGTGGGCAAAAGAGCTTTTGAACGTGCCGGGCTTCTATTTACAACATATTGTGGTCATAATCCAGTAAATTTTACGACTCAGGATGTTCATTCTATGGACCTGACCGATCCATTTGACTATGACTACTGAAAATAGTGCTCGAGTTAGATGTTGTTGCCCTTTTCAATCTGGTTTTTTTGTAAACCTAATAAACAATTAACCCTCATGCTTTTGTACAGTTTGTAAGCTGGAGTTAGATGTTTCTGCCCTTTTCAACTCGGCTGTGATTGTCATATTTTCTTTGAAACAAGGAAAATGGCTTGCCATTCGTTTAATTTAGAGTGAAATATTGTAACAAATCCCAACCAAGGGAATAACATCACTCTCACCGGCTGCTTGAGATCACTGTGCATTACAGAAGCCAAGTGATTAGCCCCCACCAGCACCCACAAACTTATTTCGAACTAGCACATCAAATGGGCTGTAAATTTTCATAGAAAAGGCTGCATGACCGTGACAGATTTGGATTTTAACATTTGGGACCCGCGAGGAAATAGCCTCTCAAAGGTGGTGTCGACTTACTAGCCAGTCAACAAACGATTCTGCCTACCAGCCGTTGGATTGACATCCAACATCTGTCGTGTATCTTCTATCTCTTGTCTTCTTCTTCCTCCAGCCGCCCAAACCAAACCACCCCGTCGGCTCCGCCTGCTCCCGCCTCCCATGGCTGGCTGCGCCTCCACTGCCCTACCGTACGTACCCTCCAACGTTGGCCAGTCCCTCCCTCTATTCCCCCACACGTCCTGTTATTCTCCGGCGATGTCAGCCCCAACACGCACCCGCGCCCGAACCAGTCAACCCTCGTACTCCCCTCCGCCTGCGACTGGACCGACACATCTTCAATGGCTCCTGTTCATTCCGTTCAAGGCCTCGCCGTCGTCCTCCGCCTTGCGGCCTTGGTTCGCTCGCCATGCGCGATGCGCCGCCCTCTTGCGTTGTCAATGTCGTCAACAACCAAGAGGAACAAGGAGACGACTGTACGTGGAGAGGATGACAGTAGGGACCCACCAGCGTCATGGCAGTATGCAAGCAAGTGCCTCTATAGTACAAGCCCAAAAATATGGTTCCTCCTAATGGTTGGACATCTGGGGCTCACGCCATTGTCAACGTAGTCAATAAACGAGAGAATTACACTACGAGCGGCTGACAACAGGGACCCAACAAGTCACGCAGTTTTTTTTAGGAACAAGCAGTTGTTATTTATACTAGTTTTAGCAACGGATCAGGGTAACAACAGGGCTGTGTGGGGGCTGTGGCCCGTCTAGCCAGGGTTTTATTTATGTTTACCACATCATGAGCCCAATTGTGTTTTTTCTTGCTGAAAATGGCTAGCCCAGTTCTATTTTTTTAAAAGAAATACCCAAACAAGGCCTACTTGCTTTATTGGTCCTGCTGGGCTGCAAATATTTCAAGACGAGGAGAGTTTCATTCGGTTTGCCCAGAAATGGGATGTACATTTTTAAAACACATCAAACCGGGAATTAGTTTCAATTTTTTCATTACAAGATCTTAAATACCATTGATTTTTATGCATGGACAATTATTTGGATTTTATATTTATATAACTTATTTTTCAAAATAGTTTGAATGTGAATCGATATTTCTGGATTAAAAACAGTTGACCGCATCGAAATATGCAAAATTTCGTATACTTTTTAACCGTGGCCACAATATGGGGTGTAATGCTAACAAAAAGAAGATGGGCTCCAAAAAAATTCTTAAGAATTAGCAAATGGGTTGTACATTATTAGAAATAATGGCAGATGGGTTGTATGCTGTTTTCCACAGATTTGAGGCTGACTTGTGCGCCTACTACAGGTTGACGCGTATGCTTTCATAAAAAAAGGTTGGCGCACACGCAACGCCCTGTCAACTTAGTCAATACACGAGAGCAATGACTGTTGGATGTCCATCCAACGGCTGTCGTGCTTCTTCAATCTCTGCTCTTCATGCTCCAGCTGCTCAAACAAGCGCCGGCGGGACTGCCTGCTCCCTCCTCCCGTGGCCGGCTATGCTGCCGCGCAGGCCTCACGGCCCCACCATACTCCCATCGTTGGCCTAGCCATCCCTCTACTCACCCACACATGCTGTTATTCTTCGGCGACGGCAGACGAACCAGTAAACCCTCGTACTCATCCACGTGGGAAACAACTGCCGAGTATTCCCTGGCTCCGTGTCGTTCCCTTCCTAGGCCTCGCCGTCGTCCACCGCCCTGGTGCTCTCGGCGTGGCCTGGTCAACGTGGTCAATGAACGACATCCATCGGAAGTGGACTGTACGTGGAGAGGCTGACAGCTGGGTCCACGGTCGCACGCAAGGAAATGCCTCCTTATTACGCGCAAAATAATGATTCCTCCACGTAACAGCTAGGACCCACGGGAAGGGCCTCTGTATTTCATGAAAAAAACGTTCCCCCCGCTGACAGGTCGGACCCACCAGCTATATCTTCACACGCAAGGAATTGCCTCCTTATTATGCCCAAAAAATGAATACCCCCTGCTAGCTGGGGCCCACCATATTGTTGGGCTGACTTGTGGGCCTACTAAGTTGACGGGGACGGAGGGCTTCGTCAACTTAGTCAATACTCCAGTGACCGTATGATGTCCATCCAACGGCCATAGTACTTCTTCAACCTCTGGTCTTCTTGCTCCAGCCGCCCAAAGCAGCGCCGGTCATGCCGCCTGCTCCTGCCTCCCATGGCCGGCTGTGCTACCGCGGAGGCCTCACCACCCCCATATTACTCCCACCATTGGCCAGGCCATCCCTCCACTCACCCAGACCCCCTGTTATTCTGCGGCGATGGCAGCCTCACACCGCAGCCGAACCAGTGAACGCTCGTACTCCTCTCCGCGTGGGAATCCACTGCCGCGTCTTGCCCGGCTCCGCGTCGTCCCCTTCCTAGGCCTCGCTGTCGTCCACCGCCGTGGTGCTCTCGGCGCGGCGTGGTCAATGTGGTCAACGACCGACTTCCATTGGAAGAGTACTGTACATGGAGAGGCTGACAGTTGGGTCCACGACAGCCACAAGGAAGTGCCTCCTTATTACGCGAAAAATAATTATTCCTCCACCTGACAGCGGGGACCTACCAGACGGGCCACCGGTATTTTGCGAAAAAATCGTTTCCCCCTGACTGCTGGGACCCACCGGACGGGCCACCGTATTTCGTGAAAAAAAACGTTCCCCCCGCTGTCAGCTCGGACCCACCGGAAGTGCCTCCTTATTACGCACAAAAAAAATGAATACTCCCCCGGCTAGCTGGGACCCACCTTGGTGGGAGGCTAACTTGTGGGCCTACTAAGTTGACGGGGACGAAGGGCTTTGTCAACTTAGTCAATATGAACGATTCTAGCTCCTGTGACCGTACGATGTCCATCCAATGGCCGTAGTGCTTCTTCAACCTCTGGTCTTCTTGCTCCAGCCGCCCAAAGCAGCGCCGGTCGTGCCACATGCTCCTGCCTCCCGTGGCCGGCTGTGCTGCCGCATTGGCCTCACCGCCCCCTACTATTCCCACCGCTGGCCAGGCCCTGCGGCGACGGTACCCTAACACCGCAGCCGAACCAGTGAACCCTCGTACTCCTCTCCGCGCGGGCTTCCACTGCCGCGTCTTCCCCGGCTCCGCGTCGTCCCCTTCCTAGGCCTCGCCGTCGTCCACCGCCGTGGTGCTCTCCGCGCGGCGTGGTCAATGTGGTCAAGGAACGACTTCCATCGGAAGAGTACTGTATGTGGAGAGGCTGACAGCTGGGTCCATGACCACATCCCATTTTTTTGTGATTTGCCAAGTAAGTTGCTTTGTCAGGCCTGTTGGGCTGCAAATCTTTCAAGATGAGGAGAGCTTTCATTCGGCTGGCCGAGAAAATGGCCCATCAGTAATGAGAAATGGGATGTACATTTTTAAAACACATCAAACCGGCAATTAGTTTCAAATATCTTTTTTTTCCATTTCAAGATTTTAAATTACATTAATTTTTATGCGTGGAGAATTTGTTGGATTTTATATTGATATACATTTATTTTTAAAATTAGTTTGAATGCGAGTCAAAATTTCGGGATTAAAAACAGTTCGGACCGCACCGAAATATGCAAATTTCGTATAATTTTTTAACCGTGGCCACAATATAGGCTGTAATGCTAACAAAAAGAATATGGGCTCCAAAAAACCTTAAGAATTAGCAAATGGGCTGTAAATTATTTGAAATAATGGCAGATGGGTTGTATGCTGTTTTCCACAGATTCGAGGCTTTCCTAAAAAAAGGTTGACGCACAAGCACTGATTGTTGGATGTCCATCCAACGTCCGTCATGCTTCTTCAATCTCTTCTCTTCCTGCTCCAGCCGCTCAAACAAGCGCCGGCGAGACTGCCTGCTCCCTCCTCCCTGCAGCCGGCTGTGCTGCCGCGCAGGCCTCACCGCCCCATCGTACTCCCATCGCTGGCCTAGCCATCCCTCTACTCACCCACACCTACTGTTATTCTCCGGCGACGGCAGACGAACCAGTAAACCCTCGTACAGTCGTACTCCCCTCCGCGTGGGAGACAACTGCCGAGTCTTCCCTGCCTCCGTGTCGTCCCCTTCCTAGGCCTCACCGTCGTCCACCGTCGTGGTGCTCTCGGCGCGGCATGGGCAATGTGGTCAACGACCGACTTACATCGGAAGAGTACTGTGCGTGGAGGCGCTGACAGCTGGGTCCACGGCCGCAACAAGGAAGTGCCTCCTTATTACGCGCAAGATAATTAATCCTCCACCTGACAGCGGGGACCCACCGGACGGGCCGCCGTATTTCACGAAAAAAACGTTTCCCCCCTGACTGCTGCGACCCACCAGCTACACCTTCCCACGCAAGGAAGTGCGTCCGGGCAAAAAACAAAATGATTCGCCCCCCTGACTGCTGGGACCCACCAGCTACATCTTCGCACGCAAGGAAGTGCCTGACAGTCGGGACCCACCTGGTCGAAGCGTACGTAGCGTTGTCATTCTGGTCGCGAACGTGTACGTACATATATACTGGTGGATGTAGAGGCGCGCACATGTCGTAGTAGAGGAGCGTACGTGTCGTAGTAGAGCGTGCACGTAGCATGTAGACGTACGTACAGCGGCCAGGGTGCAAGAAAGAAAATACGGCCACGTATGTGTACATACAGGCGGGGTCTCAAACGCCTACTCGCGCATACGTACGGCCAGGGCTCGTGTACATGGCTGGGTCGGAACGGAGAAATGATGTCGTCGTCGTGTTCATGGGGAGGCAACGGAATGCGTCGTGTTCATGGGGAGGCAACAGAATGTGTCGTGTTCATCGGGAGGCAACGGAATGCGTGGGAGCCAATCGGCTGGGTCAGAACGGAATGCGTGGTCGTGTTCATCGGGAGGGCTTGGACGGAACAGGCGATGGAAACAAGGCCTGGCGTACTGCACAAAGGAGGAAACGGACCTCCTATGTTCGGTACGGGGTCCTGTTGATCGGGAGGGGTCTGGCGTACCGCAAAACGGAGGAAACGGACCTCCTACGGTCGAAACGGGGGTCCTGTTGATCGGGAGGGGTGTGGCATACCGCAAAACGGAGGAAATAGACTTCCTACGGTCGAAACGGGGGTCCTGTTGATCGGGAGGGGTGTGGCGTACCGCAAAATGGAGGAAACGGACCTCCTACGGTCGAAACGGGGGTCCTGTTGATCGGGAGGGGTGTGGCGTACCGCAAAACGGACGAAACGAACCTCCTACGGTCGAAACGGGGGTCCTGTTGATCGGGAGGGGTGTGGCGTACCGCAAAACGGACGAAACGAACCTCCTACGGTCGAAACAGGGGTCCTGTTCATCGGGAGGGGTGTGGCATACCGCAAAACGGGACTCCATGGGATACTATTCAGCTCCACCGTCGACCTCCTCCAGCCTCCATGGGCTACCGTCGACCTCCTCCAGCCTCCACGGGCTCCTGTTCATCCAGCCTCCACCGCGCGCTACTCCACCGGCTACTGTTCAACCACCCCTCCATCGTCTACTATTCATCCAGCCCTCCACACCATGGGATCCTGTTCAACCACCCCTCCACGGGCACCCCTCCACCGGCTACTGTTCATCCAGCCCTCCACACCACAGGGTCCTGTTCATCCAGAGGCAACGCCACCGCTCACTGTTCATCCACCCCCCGCAACGCTCACTGTTCATCCAATCGATCGGCTTCAGTTCGCAACAGTAGCGAAGGAATCGCTTGATCGGGTTCAGTTAACAGCCATCGATCGATCGCTCGGGTTCAGTAACGCGTAGCCTGCAGTGCAATCGCTCGGGTTCAGTTAGAGCCCAACGCCTCGCTCGGGTTCAGTTAGAGCCAACGCCTCGCACACACGCGCGTACGTGTATGAGAGAAACGCGCATCGCTCGGCCCCCGACCTCCCACCGTAACTGGGAACTCCCCGAAATTTTCCTCGCCCTCGCTTCTACCACGGTTTTTTCCGTCATGGGCGGCCCAAGGAATGTCATGCAGCTGCGTCTCCGGCCCGCCCGGGACGAAAAGCCCATTTTCTATCATGATTTTTTGTGATAGAAGTAGGAGCCCACCACATCTATGATGATACCGGGTTTTGTCACAATTATCGTCATAGAAGTGTCATATGTATGACAAATTTTTTTTCGTTCGGCCCAAAATGTCACGGATGTGTCTTTTTTTTGTAGTGTTGTCGGCCTCGATCGGCTACGGCTCGACTTGAATCTCATAGGGCTTGTTGCGCTGCAAGTGGTTGAGCTTCACGGAGTTGTTGTTCTTGGCGTTGTGCCTCGGCATCTTGTGCATCATGGTGTAGACGCGCTTGCTCTTCCTCTTCATGGCGTTGTCGTTGCCGTTCTCGTGCTAATGCAAAAGCCTCTTGGGTTTGATGTCGTCGATGCTCTTGAGAGTCGGTGTCGCGTAGAGGATTGAGGCTTGGTTGACGATCGTTGCACGCGACACGGTGAAGAGTGTTCGATGTCGGTGTACTTGAGCCGGAGAGGGTGAAGTCGGAGTGGCGACTCGAACGACTCCTTCTTTTCGAGGATGAAGTGGAAGAAGAGCGGTTGAGCAACAAAGCGCGAATCACGTCCATCCTTGCGTCATTCTCTTGCTTGTGATCATTGAGCTTGTGGTCTAAGTAGTCCCTTGTACGCTGCTCGGAGAGTCGCAAGTCGGCGGCGAGGTTGTCGATGCGTTCACTCATAGCTTGTTGCTCTTGATGTAAAGCATGTTGTGCACCAAAGAGGTGGCTCTTGGTGACGTAGGAGTTCATGTCGTCGTCGTGCTCAATGAAGAGTGGGTTGGTAGAAGTACTTGGCCTATCCATCATTCCAAGACAAATGTGAGTGGTAGAAAGAGAAGAACGAATACCAAATGTACCTTGACTGAAGTTGAAAGTGGATCGATGATCACTCCAATGTAGGACAAGGAAATAGCACAATTGGTACTAGCTCTTGTCGTTTTCTCACACCTACACAAGTAAAAGCTTATGGTGGAGCTTGGTTAGGATGGTGGCACAAAATTTGATGCAATTGTAAGTGAGCTTCAATAATGTTGGAAAAGATTTGCAAGATGCAATGTAACAAGTAGACCAAGCATATAAGGTACATGGAAACACACACAAAAATGATAAGTGGGGTCGTGCAACCAAGGATGAGCCAAAATGTGGAATCCACAAAAATGCTCGTGTTGCACAACACTAGAGAGACGCTAGCACGATTGCACAATAGGCGGATACAAGAACTTGTGCACAACCTACTTACCAAAAATGCAACGAATTCTATCCTAAATATGCTCTATGCAAGGTGTTTCGATGATATGATCCAAGATGATCGAGTATGACAATCTTAATGTTGTATGATGCTATGGTTCTTGCTTAAAAGCTCTTTGCTTATCTTTATTTTTTGCTTAAAAGCTTGTTTGTCTCTTTGATGTTGGAGCTCTTTTCTCATGCAATGCTTGATGAACCAAGATAGCAATTGTGTATGCGATGACAACTTTGTGACACAAGAGATGATACCAATATATGCAACAATGATGTATGTATGCTATGGGAAGTATGATCACTAATGTGCACAAGTCTCGTTGCCAGCAATACTTAATGGCTACTCTCGATGGGTAAGCAACGCAAAGGAGTAAGGCTATGATGGCTATCAATGTAATGGCAAGAGTGATGTGTCCAAGAGCAAGATGAGGTCACCGTTCTTGCTTACGGTATGGTGTCAAAATGGTTGACCGAAATACCAAGATGTAGTCGAGGTGGTCGTTGTTGTTGACGCGTCCGTGGCGAAGATGAGCGGCGGTGATGTTGATGTCGAACCGTACCTAGATAGCTGAAACACAAAAGGATACGGAACCGCAACTCAAATTCTCAAAGCTCGAAGTGGCAACACGTGTTGGAGAGCGAAACAGTCCAAATGGTGGTGGTATGCGGAAGTGGTGATGGTGTATAGGTGGTAGGAGTGCGTATGTGGAAATGTGGGGCGGTGGTGGTGACTACACTGGAAAAAAATCAGTTTCGTCAAGGTTGGTCGGTCGTCCGGTGGTCGGACGTCCGGGCTGGGTCGGACGTCCGGTGCCTGGGTGAAATTCGGGCACGGGATGAACTTCACGTGTTCGTGATGGGAATGACGAAAATGGTCAAATCCGGAGGATTCTGTGGATGGAAAGGGTGGGGAAAGGGAGGAAAAGCTAGATCAACTCAAAACAAAGCAAATCCACGGATCCAAACCAACAAAATCTCAACACACGAACAAATCACAAAAAAATTGGGGCTATTTTTGGTGGGGATTTTCAAAATTGGGGAAGAACACAACAAAATTAGGTTAGAAAATGAAGAGGGGAGGCTCTGAAATCGTGATCAACGTGGCTCATGATACCAAGATGATGTAGGGTAGAACCCTAATCGGCCGATCTTTCATGAAAGGAGCGGATCCTGCGATGAACACGGAGAACATGAGGAGGGAAACAAGGGAAAAAACACAAGGGGAACACGAGAGAATACTCAAACCAACAAGAATGATTACACAAGTTCTAGATCCTCAACACACGATAGGAGATACAAGATCCAAAATCAACAACGGACGGTGCACGGTAGCCGGTTCTTCTCCAGAGGAGGTCTTGAGTTCTTCCCTAAAAAGGGGTATTGAATCCGCTTGGGGGATCTTCTTCGGTGGAGGCTCGAATCTCCGAGGAGAAGGTAACCGAGTGGATTAGCAAAGCTCTCACACGAAATATGAGATAATCCTTTGCTAACCCTAGAAAGTTGGACGAGGTGGAGTATATATAGTCTTAGTTCAAAAGAGGGGGGGCGAAGGGGTACATGGGCTGCGGCCCAACACAAAACAGTGCACAGGCGTCAGACATCCGGGAGTCACCGGTCGTCCGGAGGCTCGCGAGGGTCTGGACGTCCGGGGCCTGTCGGACGTCCGTAGATTCGGCTCAGGTGGTCTTCGGTCGGATGTCCGGTCAGGGTCGGTCGTCCGAGGAGCGTCGGAAGTCCATAGTTTTGGCTCGGGAGTGGAAGTGTCGGATGTCCGGTCTGGGTCGGACGTCCGGAGCCTGGAGGTCATCGGACGTCCGGTCCTGGCCGGTCGTCCGGAGCCTGTAGCTTCTTCTTCATCACTTCTCCTTCTCCGTCTTCATGTCCATCTTCCTCTTCTTCTTCTCCTTGCTCCTTAGCTTCTCCATGGTACCTGAGTATGCACAATGTGTCTGTATGAGGTAGTCGCCATGTCTCATGTGCATCGAAGTGGAAACGTGAGAGGAGTGATGTCACCTCGGTTTCGAGAGCTCTTGCGCGTGCTCGTATCATGGGTCCGCTAGGAACTTGGTGAGGCGATGGTAGGTCCATGGGGATGACCTTGGGATGCTCCGCATCAGGAGCTTCTCTTGAGCGTAGTCTTGAGGTGCTTGTGGGCGAAGATGTCGTATGTCCATAGGAGAAGATGCCCTGAAGTCACTTGGCGAAGATGCCAAGGGAGATGGTGAAGTCGTTGAGCGGTTGTTGGTATTGAGCTCTTGACATTCACGTCCGTGTTGGTGATGGTGTCGATGCCAATGTGATTTTGTTGGAGATGGTAGCTCGGCTACATGTGCTCTTGAGCATCTTATCAAAGATGAGGAAGATCGCTTGTAGGACTTTATGAGGGCTTTGATCTCCTCCATTTGAGCTTGCATCTTGGCGTCTTTGGAGTTGTTCGTGGCATCGAACTCGTCATTGTTGTTGTAGACCGAAGATGAAATGCCTTGCCTATCCATCACAAGACTTGAGCAAACGTGAGTGGGAGAAAGAGAAGAACTATACCAAATGTACCTTGACCGATGTTGAAGATGGATGAATGATCACCCAATGATGTAACAAGGAAATACACAATTGGTACCAATTTTTGTCGGTTTCTCACACCTACACAAATATAATGCTTATGGTGGAGCTCGGTGAGGATAGAGGCACAAAACTTTAATGCAAAATGTTAGCAAGAGTCAATAATGTTGAAAGAGATTCACAAATTCGCAAGTGAAACAAGTAGACCAATAGCAATATGTGGCACCCGGAGACACACACACGGATAGATAAATGGGGTCGTGCAACCAAGGAATGAGCACAAAATGTGGAATCCACGGAAAACGTTCGTGTTGCACAACTCAAGAGAGACGCTGGCATGATTGCTCAATAGGCGAATACGACACTTGTGCACAACCTATAAGATGCAAAATGTATCAACTTTCTATCCCAAGTATGCTATATATGTTTGGTTCCCGGTGTTTCTCAAGATGATCCAAGATGGTCGGATTTGACAATGTGGTATGATGCTATGGCTATTGCTTACAAGATTCTTTTCTCTTTCTCTTTTGCTTAAAAGCTTATTCTTTTTCTTTTTATTTTTTGGCCACAATACGGAATGCACAAACCAAGATAGCGATTGGGTATATGCGGGAAAAAACTTGAGGCACAAGAGATGTTATGATGATACCAATATGATATGGTATGTATGCAATGTATGGTGTAGATCAGTAATGTGCACAAGTAACGTTGCCGACAATACTCAAATGGCTAGTCTCGATAGGCAAGTGACGCAAAATGGGCTAGGGGCTAACAATGTAATGGCATGGAGAATATACAATGGATGGATACCATGATACCAAGATGATATGGAGGTTACCGTCTGGGTCGATAATGAGTGGCGGTGATCTTGATGGAGATACCAAGATGATGGAGACTCGTCCCTAAGTAGCTGAAACACCTTAGGAATCGGAAAAACCGCGAACTCAAAATCTCAAATGTCAAATGGTGGTAGCGGGAATGCGGTGGTGGTGGCGGAAGCTCAATGGGATTGCGGAAATGCAATGATGGGTTTTGCGAGTAGGCAATGCGTAAATGGAGGGTAAGGTGGTGGACTGTACATGGTGTCGGAGTTGGAAGCACGGTTCCTAAGTAGCCGAAACACCTTAGGAGACACAACTCACAACACAATCAAAATTGGGTTAAGTTGGGGTGGCGGAAGTGTATGGTGGGTAAGCCTATGCAGAAGTGGTGGTGGTTGATGAGGAAGCAACCATCCCTAAGTAGCCGAAACACCTTAGGAGACTCAAATCACTACTCAAGCAACCACATATGCAATGGGGAACAAAATTGGTTGGGTTGCGGAAGTTGGTGGTGGTGTAGCGGATGATGTGGTGGAAACCCTAGGCAAAGATGCCAAAATCCACAAAATTTGATGGTCTCAAAAGGTGGTGAAACCAAGGTGAGGTCCTCAGGCACGTCGATAGCTTCAAAACGAGCCAAAGAACACTCAAATTGGAGTTTGGAGTGAAAAGTTGTGATGAAAACAGTGACGGAGGGTGATGCTGAAATTCTGTGCAATGTCTCGGGTTAGGCCGAAAGTTCTGGGGGGTGGCCGGAAGTTCCGGGGGTCGTGGAAAAAGTGCGGGGAGTCTGGGGATTTTTTAGGTAAACTTTTTGTTTAGCCCGGAAGTTCCGGGGCTAGGACGAAAGTTCCGGGGGTCGTGGAATTTTTTCTGGGACGAACCCTAAATTCCAGATCTGAGAATGGGGGCGGAAAAACACGATTTTCAGGGTCAAAATTGGGAAGATTTCATGGATAGAAATAGGGGAAAATATGGGGAAGGCTAGATCCACTCGTAACAAAGCAAATCCGTGGATCAAATCCAACAAAACTTCCTCAAACAAACAAATCACAAAAAAATTTGGGGGCTATTTTTGGTGGGGATTTTCGAATTTAGAACGAACACAACAAAATTAGGCTAGAAAACAACGAGGGGAGGCTCCGAAATCGTGATCAACATGGCTCATGATACCAAGATGATGTAGGGTGGAACCCTATATGGCCGATATTTCAAGAAAGGAGTGGATCCCGTGATGAACATGAAGAACACGAGGAGGGAAACGAAGGAAAACACGTGGGAAACACAAGAGAACACTCAAACCAACAAGTATGATCACACATGCGCTAGATCCATGAACACAAAGGAAGATACAGGATCCAAAGTCAACAACGGACGATACAAAGGTAGCCGGTCTTCTCCGTGAGGAGGTCTTGATGTTCTTCTCCGCAAAGAGGTCTTGAATCCAAAGGGATCTTCTCCGTAGAGGCCGCAGTCTCTCTCATGGAGTAGATCCGATGTGGATGAGCAATGCTCTATCTCTAAATATGAGCTAAACCAATGCTACCCTAGAAAGGAGGAGGTGGAGGAGTATATATAGTCTAGGTCCACGAAGGGGTAAGTGAGGGGCGAAAGGGTACATGGGCTTTGGCTCAAGTGTCTGCGCGCAGGCAGGGCCGGAAGTTCCGGGCGCTGGAAATTTCGGGAAGCTTCCGGCCAGGCTCCAGGCTATCTAGAGAGTTGGCGAGCTCGGGTCTGGTCTGGACTCCGGGGGTCGGAAGTTTCAGGCAGAGGCCGGAAGTTCCGGGCTTTCCAGAAGCTTGTCCGCGCTTCTTCTTCCTTCTCTTCCACGCTTCCCTCGCGGATGGTGTAGTTGTTCCTTGGCGCTTGCACTCCTCCTCGACATTCGTGAAGCTCCGACAATACCTATGCATGCACGATGGAGGGTCAAGTAGTATATCATCCTCAAAGGGGTCAAGTGAGCACGTGTAAAGGAGAGGATTCACCTTTATGTATGTGAAGTAGATGTCGCAGTGTCACTTGCCGAATGAACTCTTGACATGGTGATGTCCATAGGATGCTCCACATCACATGCTTTGTGCCTACCTACTACAACCGTGACCTCTTCAAGAAACTCCAACTACTCAAGCAAGGAACCAAGAGCGTTGAAGAGTACTACAAGGAGATGGAGATTACCATGATACGAGCCAATGTCACGGAAAATGATGAGCAAACTATGGCACGTTTCTTGATAGAGGCGAAGGTGTCCCGATGTTTCGATGAGATAGATATCGTTTTCTGTGGGAGTCGACTTTGACGATCCGACTACGAACGTGCAAAGATGTCGCGCCTTAGCAATCGCTAAACCAACTTCCGAGGGTTACTGACCACACCGGAGCACGATCAACCTAACCACGAGGGTCTATTTCCTGCGAGCAAACAAAGAACAAGTAAGAAACTAAGATTGCAATATGGATATTGCGAATAAAAGAGGAAAGCTTCATTAATGAAGGTGGGGTTCTGTGATGTCTTGGTCTGGTCGTTGGACACAAACAAAGTACGCGAAGTTGTAGCTATGGCGAACTTTGAATCTAAAAAAAACCCAAAATCTAAATGACGCCCTAAGGGCTGTATATATGGAGGAAGAGGGGGGGGGATTTCATGCCCCTTGGAGGAGGGGTCCGAAACCAACCCTAACTCTTGTTTCCCCACACATACGGACTCTAAAAACAGCCTATACTTAAGTATTTCGAAAATACATGGGCCCGACCCAATAATAAGGTGACGCGGCACCTAGAATAGCCTCTGGACGAAATTTATGAAGTGGCATCTTGTATATTTTGTCCAAGGCTTCATGCACTCCTTATGGTGGCTTCAAAGTCCTGAAATCATCACTTGCAACTCCGTTGTTGATCCCCTTGCGCATGCCATCATCTCCATGCTTGAACTTGCTCCAAGGTTCATTTTTCTTGTCCAAACTAGGCCCTTCATTTGTAAGCAAAACAAATGTATCCAATTTAGGCAGCATCATATTCTCATGAACATTAGAATCATTACCAAGAAACGAGAGTACCTGATAATTCAATTGGCGTGCACGAGCTCTAGTAATTGGTCCAATATGTATAAGAGCAGGGGCTGTGGGTGTAACAATGGTATTGATGTCCTCATCATCCTCCCCTTCTTGAAATGAAGTCGTCCTTGATGAAAGCTCATCTTCCTAACCCAAATAAGGCTTCAAATCTGCAATGTTAAAAGTGGGACTAACCCCAAAATCTGCAGGCAGCTCAAGTTTATGTGCATTATCATTTATTTTCTCTAACACCTTAAAAGGACTAGCAGCACATGGCATTAGCTTTGATTTGCGCAAATTAGGAAATCTATCCTTACACAAATGTAACCAAACAAGATCTCCAGGTGCAAACACAACATGTTTTCTACCCTTATCTCCAGCAAGTTTATATTTAGCATTCATACGTCAATGTTTTCCTTAGTTAACTCATTCATTTTTAAAATCAATTCAGCATGTTCTTTAGCATCAAAATTAACCTTCTCTAAAGATGGAAGAGGCAACAAATCAATAGGTGCACGAGGTAGGAAACCATACACAATTTCAAAAGGGCACATCTTAGTAGTAGAATGCAATGAACGATTATAAGCAAATTCAATATGAGGCAAGCATTCTTCCCACATGTTCTTACTATTCTTCAAAACAGCCCTAAGCATAGTAGACAATGTTCTATTGACTACTTCAGTTTGTCCATCAGTTTGGGGGTGACAAGTAGTACTAAAAAGCACTTTAGTCCCCAATTTAGCCCATAAACATCTCCAAAAGTGGCTAAGAAATTTAGTATCACGATGTGAAACAATAGTATTTGGCACACCATGCAAGCGAATAATTTCATGGAAGAACAAATTAGCAACATTAATAGCATCATCGCTTTTATGACATGGAATAAAGTGTGCCATTTTCGAGAATCTATCCACGACAACAGATATGCTATCCCTCCCCTTCTTTGTTCGAGGTAAACCTAAAACAAAGTCCATAGATATATCCTCCCAAGGAACACTAGGTACAGGCAAAGGCATAAACCATGCGGATTGAGTCGTGACTTAGCTTTTTGACATGTAGTGCAGTGAGCAACAAAACGCTCAACATCCCGTCTCATCTTTGGCCCGAAGAAATGTGTAGCAAGCTGGCTGGCTGGAATGCATAAAGTGTCCCATTAATCCTCCTCCATGCACCTCCTGCAACAACAAAAGACGAACAGAGCTAGCTGGAATGCATAGCTTGTTAGCACGAAACACAAGTCCATCATTAAGAACGAACTTGTTCCAAGTTCTCCCTTCCTTTCAATGCTGTAATACATCTTTAAATTCAGCATCATGCATATATTGATCTTTGATGGTCTCCAAACCAAATATTTTAAAGTCAAGTTGTGAAAGCATAGTATAACGATGAGACAATGCATCATCAATAACATTTTCTTTACCCTTCTTGTGTTTAATGACATAAGGGAAAGTCTCAATGAATTCAACCCATTTAGCATGCCTACGGTTCAGTTTTGCTTGACTTTTAATGTGTTTCAAAGATTCATGATCAGAATGTATAACAAATTCCTTGGGCCATAAATAATGTTGCCATGTTTCCAAGGTCTGAACAAGAGCATATAATTCTTTATCATAAGTAGAATAGTTCAGACTAGGCCCACTCAATTTTTCAGAAAAGTATGCAACAGGTTTTCCATCTTGTAGTGACACACCTCCTAATCCAATTCCACTAGCATCACATTCAAGCTCAAAAGTCTTATTAAAATCAGGAAGTTGGAGTAAAGGAGCATGTGTCAACTTATCATTCAATATCATGAAGGCTTCTTCCTGTGCGGTACCCCAAACAAATGGCACATCCTTCTTTGTAAGCTCATTGAGAGGTGTAGCAATGGTGCTGTAATCTCTCACAAAACGCTATAGAAACCAACAAGGCCAAGGAAACTCCTCACTTGTGTGACCGTTTTGGGCTGCGGCCAACTCTCAATAGCTTCAATCTTGGCTTTATCAACTTCAATTCCCCATGGAGTAAAAACTTAGCCAAGAAAAGATACTCGGTCGGTGCAAAAGGTGCACTTTCCAAGGTTACCAAACAAACGTGCATCACGTAGAGCAATAAAAACATCACGTAAATGTTCCAAATGTTCCTCCAAAGATTTGCTATAAATCAGTACGTCATCAAAGTAAACTACCACAAATCGTCCAATGAAAGCACGTAAAACTTCATTCATTAATCTCATGAAAGTACTAGGTGCATTAGTTAACCCAAAAGGCATGACTAACCACTAATATAATCCATACTTAGTTTTAAATGTTGTTTGCCATTCATCTCCCAATTTCATACCAATTTGATGGTATCTACTACGCAAATCAACTTTGGAGAATATTGTAGAGCCACTCAATTCATCAAGCATATCATTCTAGCCTAGGAATAGGATGATGATAACGAATAGTAATATTATTAATGCCTCTACAATCAATGCACATACGTGACGTGCCATCCTATTTCGAGACTAAAATGGTAGGAACAACACAAGGACTAAGGGATTCACGTATATAACCTTTGTCGAGCAGTTCTTGTACTCGACGCATAATCTCCTTCGTCTCCTCTGGATTGGTACGGTATGGTGCATGGTTGGGTAATGATGCACCGGGAATTAAGTCAATTTGATGCTCAATCCCTCGAATAGTTGGTAATCCTGGTGGCACGTCTTGTGGAAAGACGTCAGCGAACTCCTGCAAAATGTTAGTGACAGTAGGAGGCAAAGAGGAAGGCACATCCTCGAATGAAAATAATGCCACTATGCACACAAAAGCATAGCAAACAGATTTGCTAAAATCTAGATCATCAATATCTGATTTGGTGGCAAGTAAACATGCACTTTTCAATTTAATTTCAGAAGCAACAGTAGATGGTTTATTATTAGGCTTCATTTGTTGCTCAAATTCTTTTGCCACAATCTGATTTTCACTCTTATGTTTCTCCTATTTTGCTTTATTAGCTCTATTAATATCATCTTTCAAAATAGAATCAGGAGTCATAGGATGCAAAGTAATATTTTTATCCTTATGAACAAGAGTATACTGATTGTTTCTACCATGGTGTACAGAATTTTTATGAAATTGACATGGTCTACCAAGTAATAAGGAACATGCTTGCATAGGTACCACATCACAATCAACATAATCAGCATATGTAGAGATACTAAAATGCACATGAACAGTACATGCTACCTTAACCTTGCCGTTGTTGTTGAACCACTGGATGTAGTAAGGATGTGGATGTGGTCTTGTGGTGAGAGATAGCTTCTCCACCATCTCCATGCTAGCCAAGTTGTTGTAGCTCCATCCATATATGATGACGCGAACAGAACGTTCCTTCACAACTCCCTTTGTATGGAACAAATTATGCCTCTGATTTTGCTCAGCTTGTGTAACCTGCACACTCAAAACACATTGAGCAACTAAACATTCATACCTGTCAGCATCTTCAGGAGCCATGTATTGTGTCTCATGATCAGAATCATCTCCACCGTGTTCTTCATGTGTAATAAGAGCCAAAGTCTCCTCATCATAGTCACCAGCGGACTCATACCCACCATCCTCAGTAACAGTCATCACACGCTGAGATTTGCATTCTCTCGCAAAATGTCCTCTTCCCTTACAACGACGACAAATAATATCACTTGTGTGCCCTGTTGATGCCATGGAAGAAGAAGAGCTCTGCGCAGGCTCAGTAGGTGTGCTCTTGGCAGATAGTGGTGGTTGTGCCTGCTTTCTTGTATCACGGCTGGAGGCGGCACCTGATGGAGGTGCTGGTGCAGTGGAAGAAGAGGATGCACGTGCTGTCCATGATGAAGATCGACTGGCAGAAAAGTTAGTTCGCGCCAATGCCTGTCGATCCTGCACTTCACGTTCAGCTTTACAAGCAAGATGGAATAAATGAGTGATATTAGTATACACCTTATACTCTACAATGGTCTGAATCTCTCTATTTAATCCACCCATAAAACGTGCAAGCATAGCTTCATTCTCCTCAACAACACCACATCTAATCATGCCAGTTTGTAATTCCTGATAATATTCTTATACATAATTTTTTCCTTGTCTTAAACGCTGCAATTTTTGAAGTAATTCACGTTGATAATATGGTGGGACCCAACAAGTACGCATAGCAGTTTTCAAAGCAGCCCAAGCAGCTGGAATAGGATATAATCTACAATGTTCAGACCACCAAACACATGCAAAACTAGTGAAAGCACAAACAGCAGCAGGAACACGTCTCTCCTCGGGATATTGTAAACATTTAAAACATTGTCCAATTTCTAACTCCCAAGTAAGATGTATATCAGGAACATATCTACCCTCAGATGGTGGAATATTCAATTTCAGTTTAGGAAAAAGGTCATGATCTCGTACCTCAGGTGGTGCTGCAGCCCTACCGTTGCGATTATGTACCTGAGGACGACCTGGTGGTGGTGGTGCTGGTGATTGCACGTAGTTCTGATTTTGATCAATCTCATCCTCGTAATGGTCCTCCACCTCTGCAGTAGCAGCAGGAGCTATAGAAGCATCAACAGCGGCACCAGAATTTTGCCCAGGGTCAATGGGAACGTGCTGTGCTCGCCCCAGTTTATTTGGAAGGCGACATTGTTGTTGTTGTTGTTGTTGTTGTTGTAGAGGTGCATTAGGTGTAGCTGCTGGTGGTGGTGGAAGACACGCGAGCAATTCATTAAACTTGTTATCGAGCTTTGTTTCAAACGTCTTCTCCATGCCATCTATCTTCTCCATGGCCTCTTCAAATCTTTTTAGCACATCTTGCACCTGTCCACTCATCATTTGCTGAAATTTAGCATGCAACTCCTTATTCGTCATGTTCTCCGAGTCAGTCTCGTTGGCTTGTGATCCTGCCATGGTTAGCAGCAATAGAAACACACAAGAATATGATCCTACAGACTACTAACAAGAGGTGGTGGCGGGTGTCACAAATCCGTCAAGCAAATCTCAAATTCTTACTAGTTCTTACCCAGCAGCAGGCGGTGATCGGCAACCGTCGTAGTCAAAACTCTCAAAGCTTG